>NW_024427379.1:5000-52500 GCF_017639655.2 Falco naumanni
TAAAAAAAAAAAAAAAAAAAAAAAAAATAAAAAAAAAAAAAAAAAAAAAAAAAAAAAAAAAAAAAAAAAAAAAAAAAAAAAAAAAAAAAAAAAAAAAAAAAAAAAAAAAAAAAAAAAAAAAAAAAAAAAAAAAAAAAAAATAAAAAAAAAAAAAAAAAAAAAAAAAAAAAAAAAAAAAAAAAAAAAAAAAAAAAAAAAAAAAAAAAAAAAAAAAAAAAAAAAAAAAAAAAAAAAAAAAAAAAAAAAAAAAAAAAAAAAAAAAAAAAAAAAAAAAAAAAAAAAAAAAAAAAAAAAAAAAAAAAAAAAAAAAAAAAAAAAAAAAAAAAAAAAAAAAAAAAAAAAAAAAAAAAAAAAATAAAAAAAAAAAAAAAAAAAAAAAAAAAAAAAAAAAAAATTAAAAAAAAAAAATAAAAAAAAAAAAAAAAAAAAAAAAAAAAAAAAAAAAAAAAAAAAAAAAAAAAAAAAAAAAAAAAAAAAAAAAAAAAAAAAAAAAAAAAAAAAAAAAAAAAAAAAAAAAAAAAAAAAAAAAAAAAAAAAAAAAAAAAAAAAAAAAAAAAAAAAAAAAAAAAAAAAAAAAAAAAAAAAAAAAAAAAAAAAAAAAAAAAAAAAAAAAAAAAAAAAAAAAAAAAAAAAAAAAAAAAAAAAAAAAAAAAAAAAAAAAAAAAAAAAAAAAAAAAAAAAAAAAAAAAAAAAAAAAAAAAAAAAAAAAAAAAAAAAAAAAAAAAAAAAAAAAAAAAAAAAAAAAAAAAAAAAAAAAAAAAAAAAAAAAAAAAAAAAAAAAAAAAAAAAAAAAAAAAAAAAAAAAAAAAAAAAAAAATAAAAAAAAAAAAAAAAAAAAAAAAAAAAAAAAAAAAAAAAAAAAAAAAAAAAAAAAAAAAAAAAAAAAAAAAAAAAAAAAAAAAAAAAAAAAAAAAAAAAAAAAAAAAAAAAAAAAAAAAAAAAAAAAAAAAAAAAAAAAAAAAAAAAAAAAAAAAAAAAAAAAAAAAAAAAAAAAAAAAAAAAAAAAAAAAAAAAAAAAATAAAAAAAAAAAAAAAAAAAAAAAAAAAAAAAAAAAAAAAAAAAAAAAAAAAAAAAAAAAAAAAAAAAAAAAAAAAAAAAAAAAAAAAAAAAAAAAAAAAAAAAAAAAAAAAAAAAAAAAAAAAAAAAAAAAAAAAAAAAAAAAAAAAAAAAAAAAAAAAAAAAAAAAAAAAAAAAAAAAAAAAAAAAAAAAAAAAAAAAAAAAAAAAAAAAAAAAAAAAAAAAAAAAAAAAAAAAAAAAAAAAAAAAAAAAAAAAAAAAAAAAAAAAAAAAAAATAAAAAAAAAAAAAAAAAAAAAAAAAAAAAAAAAAAAAAAAAAAAAAAAAAAAAAAAAAAAAAAAAAAAAAAAAAAAAAAAAAAAAAAAAAAAAAAAAAAAAAAAAAAAAAAAAAAAAAAAAAAAAAAAAAAAAAAAAAAAAAAAAAAAAAAAAAAAAAAAAAAAAAAAAAAAAAAAAAAAAAAAAAAAAAAAAAAAAAAAAAAAAAAAAAAAAAAAAAAAAAAAAAAAAAAAAAAAAAAAAAAAAAAAAAAAAAAAAAAAAAAAAAAAAAAAAAAAAAAAAAAAAAAAAAAAAAAAAAAAAAAAAAAAAAAAAAAAAAAAAAAAAAAAATAAAAAAAAAAAAAAAAAAAAAAAAAAAAAAAAAAAAAAAAAAAAAAAAAAAAAAAAAAAAAAAAAAAAAAAAAAAAAAAAAAAAAAAAAAAAAAAAAAAAAAAAAAAAAAAAAAAAAAAAAAAAAAAAAAAAAAAAAAAAAAAAAAAAAAAAAAAAAAAAAAAAAAAAAAAAAAAAAAAAAAAAAAAAAAAAAAATAAAAAAAAAAAAAAAAAAAAAAAAAAAAAAAAAAAAAAAAAAAAAAAAAAAAAAAAAAAAAAAAAAAAAAAAAAAAAAAAAAAAAAAAAAAAAAAAAAAAAAAAAAAAAAAAAAAAAAAAAAAAAAAAAAAAAAAAAAAAAAAAAAAAAAAAAAAAAAAAAAAAAAAAAAAAAAAAAAAAAAAAAAAAAAAAAAAAAAAAAAAAAAAAAAAAAAAAAAAAAAAAAAAAAAAAAAAAAAAAAAAAAAAAAAAAAAAAAAAAAAAAAAAAAAAAAAAAAAAAAAAAAAAAAAAAAAAAAAAAAAAAAAAAAAAAAAAAAAAAAAAAAAAAAAAAAAAAAAAAAAAAAAAAAAAAAAAAAAAAAAAAAAAAAAAAAAAAAAAAAAAAAATAAAAAAAAAAAAAAAAAAAAAAAAAAAAAAAAAAAAAAAAAAAAAAAAAAAAAAAAAAAAAAAAAAAAAAAAAAAAAAAAAAAAAAAAAAAAAAAAAAAAAAAAAAAAAAAAAAAAAAAAAAAAAAAAAAAAAAAAAAAAAAAAAAAAAAAAAAAAAAAAAAAAAAATTAAAAAAAAAAAAAAAAAAAAAAAAAAAAAAAAAAAAAAAAAAAAAAAAAAAAAAAAAAAAAAAAAAAAAAAAAAAAAAAAAAAAAAAAAAAAAAAAAAAAAAAAAAAAAAAAAAAAAAAAAAAAAAAAAAAAAAAAAAAAAAAAAAAAAAAAAAAAAAAAAAAAAAAAAAAAAAAAAAAAAAAAAAAAAAAAAAAAAAAAAAAAAAAAAAAAAAAAAAAAAAAAAAAAAAAAAAAAAAAAAAAAAAAAAAAAAAAAAAAAAAAAAAAAAAAAAAAAAAAAAAAAAAAAAAAAAAAAAAAAAAAAAAAAAAAAAAAAAAAAAAAAAAAAAAAAAAAAAAAAAAAAAAAAAAAAAAAAAAAAAAAAAAAAAAAAAAAAAAAAAAAAAAAAAAAAAAAAAAAAAAAAAAAAAAAAAAAAAAAAAAAAAAAAAAAAAAAAAAAAAAAAAAAAAAAATAAAAAAAAAAAAAAAAAAAAAAAAAAAAAAAAAAAAAAAAAAAAAAAAAAAAAAAAAAAAAAAAAAAAAAAAAAAAAAAAAAAAAAAAAAAAAAAAAAAAAAAAAAAAAAAAAAAAAAAAAAAAAAAAAAAAAAAAAAAAAAAAAAAAAAAAAAAAAAAAAAAAAAAAAAAAAAAAAAAAAAAAAAAAAAAAAAAAAAAAAAAAAAAAAAAAAAAAAAAAAAAAAAAAAAAAAAAAAAAAAAAAAAAAAAAAAAAAAAAAAAAAAAAAAAAAAAAAAAAAAAAAAAAAAAAAAAAAAAAAAAAAAAAAAAAAAAAAAAAAAAAAAAAAAAAAAAAAAAAAAAAAAAAAAAAAAAAAAAAAAAAAAAAAAAAATATAAAAAAAAAAAAAAAAAAAAAAAAAAAAAAAAAAAAAAAAAAAAAAAAAAAAAAAAAAAAAAAAAAAAAAAAAAAAAAAAAAAAAAAAAAAAAAAAAAAAAAAAAAAAAAAAAAAAAAAAAAAAAAAAAAAAAAAAAAAAAAAAAAAAAAAAAAAAAAAAAAAAAAAAAAAAAAAAAAAAAAAAAAAAAAAAAAAAAAAAAAAAAAAAAAAAAAAAAAAAAAAAAAAAAAAAAAAAAAAAAAAAAAAAAAAAAAAAAAAAAAAAAAAAAAAAAAAAAAAAAAAAAAAATAAAAAAAAAAAAAAAAAAAAAAAAAAAAAAAAAAAAAAAAAAAAAAAAAAAAAAAAAAAAAAAAAAAAAAAAAAAAAAAAAAAAAAAAAAAAAAAAAAAAAAAAAAAAAAAAAAAAAAAAAAAAAAAAAAAAAAAAAAAAAAAAAAAAAAAAAAAAAAAAAAAAAAAAAAAAAAAAAAAAAAAAAAAAAAAAAAAAAAAAAAAAAAAAAAAAAAAAAAAAAAAAAAAAAAAAAAAAAAAAAAAAAAAAAAAAAAAAAAAAAAAAAAAAAAAAAAAAAAAAAAAAAAAAAAAAAAAAAAAAAAAAAAAAAAAAAAAAAAAAAAAAAAAAAAAAAAAAAAAAAAAAAAAAAAAAAAAAAAAAAAAAAAAAAAAAAAAAAAAAAAAAAAAAAAAAAAAAAAAAAAAAAAAAAAAAAAAAAAAAAAAAAAAAAAAAAAAAAAAAAAAAAAAAAAAAAAAAAAAAAAAAAAAAAAAAAAAAAAAAAAAAAAAAAAAAAAAAAAAAAAAAAAAAAAAAAAAAAAAAAAAAAAAAAAAAAAAAAAAAAAAAAAAAAAAAAAAAAAAAAAAAAAAAAAAAAAAAAAAAAAAAAAAAAAAAAAAAAAAAAAAAAAAAAAAAAAAAAAAAAAAAAAAAAAAAAAAAAAAAAAAAAAAAAAAAAAAAAAAATAAAAAAAAAAAAAAAAAAAAAAAAAAAAAAAAAAAAAAAAAAAAAAAAAAAAAAAAAAAAAAAAAAAAAAAAAAAAAAAAAAAAAAAAAAAAAAAAAAAAAAAAAAAAAAAAAAAAAAAAAAAAAAAAAAAAAAAAAAAAAAAAAAAAAAAAAAAAAAAAAAAAAAAAAAAAAAAAAAAAAAAAAAAAAAAAAAAAAAAAAAAAAAAAAAAAAAAAAAAAAAAAAATAAAAAAAAAAAAAAAAAAAAAAAAAAAAAAAAAAAAAAAAAAAAAAAAAAAAAAAAAAAAAAAAAAAAAAAAAAAAAAAAAAAAAAAAAAAAAAAAAAAAAAAAAAAAAAAAAAAAAAAAAAAAAAAAAAAAAAAAAAAAAAAAAAAAAAAAAAAAAAAAAAAAAAAAAAAAAAAAAAAAAAAAAAAAAAAAAAAAAAAAAAAAAAAAAAAAAAAAAAAAAAAAAAAAAAAAAAAAAAAAAAAAAAAAAAAAAAAAAAAAAAAAAAAAAAAAAAAAAAAAAAAAAAAAAAAAAAAAAAAAAAAAAAAAAAAAAAAAAAAAAAAAAAAAAAAAAAAAAAAAAAAAAAAAAAAAAAAAAAAAAAAAAAAAAAAAAAAAAAAAAAAAAAAAAAAAAAAAAAAAAAAAAAAAAAAAAAAAAAAAAAAAAAAAAAAAAAAAAAAAAAAAAAAAAAAAAAAAAAAAAAAAAAAAAAAAAAAAAAAAAAAAAAAAAAAAAAAAAAAAAAAAAAAAAAAAAAAAAAAAAAATAAAAAAAAAAAAAAAAAAAAAAAAAAAAAAAAAAAAAAAAAAAAAAAAAAAAAAAAAAAAAAAAAAAAAAAAAAAAAAAAAAAAAAAAAAAAAAAAAAAAAAAAAAAAAAAAAAAAAAAAAAAAAAAAAAAAAAAAAAAAAAAAAAAAAAAAAAAAAAAAAAAAAAAAAAAAAAAAAAAAAAAAAAAAAAAAAAAAAAAAAAAAAAAAAAAAAAAAAAAAAAAAAAAAAAAAAAAAAAAAAAAAAAAAAAAAAAAAAAAAAAAAAAAAAAAAAAAAAAAAAAAAAAAAAAAAAAAAAAAAAAAAAAAAAAAAAAAAAAAAAAAAAAAAAAAAAAAAAAAAAAAAAAAAAAAAAAAAAAAAAAAAAAAAAAAAAAAAAAAAAAAAAAAAAAAAAAAAAAAAAAAAAAAAAAAAAAAAAAAAAAAAAAAAAAAAAAAAAAAAAAAAAAAAAAAAAAAAAAAAAAAAAAAAAAAAAAAAAAAAAAAAAAAAAAAAAAAAAAAAAAAAAAAAAAAAAAAAAAAAAAAAAAAAAAAAAAAAAAAAAAAAAAAAAAAAAAAAAAAAAAAAAAAAAAAAAAAAAAAAAAAAAAAAAAAAAAAAAAAAAAAAAAAAAAAAAAAAAAAAAAAAAAAAAAAAAAAAAAAAAAAAAAAAAAAAAAAAAAAAAAAAAAAAAAAAAAAAAAAAAAAAAAAAAAAAAAAAAAAAAAAAAAAAAAAAAAAAAAAAAAAAAAAAAAAAAAAAAAAAAAAAAAAAAAAAAAAAAAAAAAAAAAAAAAAAAAAAAAAAAAAAAAAAAAAAAAAAAAAAAAAAAAAAAAAAAAAAAAAAAAAAAAAAAAAAAAAAAAAAAAAAAAAAAAAAAAAAAAAAAAAAAAAAAAAAAAAAAAAAAAAAAAAAAAAAAAAAAAAAAAAAAAAAAAAAAAAAAAAAAAAAAAAAAAAAAAAAAAAAAAAAAAAAAAAAAAAAAAAAAAAAAAAAAAAAAAAAAAAAAAAAAAAAAAAATAAAAAAAAAAAAAAAAAAAAAAAAAAAAAAAAAAAAAAAAAAAAAAAAAAAAAAAAAAAAAAAAAAAAAAAAAAAAAAAAAAAAAAAAAAAAAAAAAAAAAAAAAAAAAAAAAAAAAAAAAAAAAAAAAAAAAAAAAAAAAAAAAAAAAAAAAAAAAAAAAAAAAAAAAAAAAAAAAAAAAAAAAAAAAAAAAAAAAAAAAAAAAAAAAAAAAAAAAAAAAAAAAAAAAAAAAAAAAAAAAAAAAAAAAAAAAAAAAAAAAAAAAAAAAAAAAAAAAAAAAAAAAAAAAAAAAAAAAAAAAAAAAAAAAAAAAAAAAAAAAAAAAAAAAAAAAAAAAAAAAAAAAAAAAAAAAAAAAAATAAAAAAAAAAAAAAAAAAAAAAAAAAAAAAAAAAAAAAAAAAAAAAAAAAAAAAAAAAAAAAAAAAAAAAAAAAAAAAAAAAAAAAAAAAAAAAAAAAAAAAAAAAAAAAAAAAAAAAAAAAAAAAAAAAAAAAAAAAAAAAAAAAAAAAAAAAAAAAAAAAAAAAAAAAAAAAAAAAAAAAAAAAAAAAAAAAAAAAAAAAAATAAAAAAAAAAAAAAAAAAAAAAAAAAAAAAAAAAAAAAAAAAAAAAAAAAAAAAAAAAAAAAAAAAAAAAAAAAAAAAAAAAAAAAAAAAAAAAAAAAAAAAAAAAAAAAAAAAAAAAAAAAAAAAAAAAAAAAAAAAAAAAAAAAAAAAAAAAAAAAAAAAAAAAAAAAAAAAAAAAAAAAAAAAAAAAAAAAAAAAAAAAAAAAAAAAAAAAAAAAAAAAAAAAAAAAAAAAAAAAAAAAAAAAAAAAAAAAAAAAAAAAAAAAAAAAAAAAAAAAAAAAAAAAAAAAAAAAAAAAAAAAAAAAAAAAAAAAAAAAAAAAAAAAAAAAAAAAAAAAAAAAAAAAAAAAAAAAAAAAAAAAAAAAAAAAAAAAAAAAAAAAAAAAAAAAAAAAAAAAAAAAAAAAAATAAAAAAAAAAAAAAAAAAAAAAAAAAAAAAAAAAAAAAAAAAAAAAAAAAAAAAAAAAAAAAAAAAAAAAAAAAAAAAAAAAAAAAAAAAAAAAAAAAAAAAAAAAAAAAAAAAAAAAAAAAAAAAAAAAAAAAAAAAAAAAAAAAAAAAAAAAAAAAAAAAAAAAAAAAAAAAAAAAAAAAAAAAAAAAAAAAAAAAAAAAAAAAAAAAAAAAAAAAAAAAAAAAAAAAAAAAAAAAAAAAAAAAAAAAAAAAAAAAAAAAAAAAAAAAAAAAAAAAAAAAAAAAAAAAAAAAAAAAAAAAAAAAAAAAAAAAAAAAAAAAAAAAAAAAAAAAAAAAAAAAAAAAAAAAAAAAAAAAAAAAAAAAAAAAAAAAAAAAAAAAAAAAAAAAAAAAAAAAAAAAAAAAAAAAAAAAAAAAAAAAAAAAAAAAAAAAAAAAAAAAAAAAAAAAAAAAAAAAAAAAAAAAAAAAAAAAAAAAAAAAAAAAAAAAAAAAAAAAAAAAAAAAAAAAAAAAAAAAAAAAAAAAAAAAAAAAAAAAAAAAAAAAAAAAAAAAAAAAAAAAAAAAAAAAAAAAAAAAAAAAAAAAAAAAAAAAAAAAAAAAAAAAAAAAAAAAAAAAAAAAAAAAAAAAAAAAAAAAAAAAAAAAAAAAAAAAAAAAAAAAAAAAAAAAAAAAAAAAAAAAAAAAAAAAAAAAAAAAAAAAAAAAAAAAAAAAAAAAAAAAAAAAAAAAAAAAAAAAAAAAAAAAAAAAAAAAAAAAAAAAAAAAAAAAAAAAAAAAAAAAAAAAAAAAAAAAAAAAAAAAAAAAAAAAAAAAAAAAAAAAAAAAAAAAAAAAAAAAAAAAAAAAAAAAAAAAAAAAAAAAAAAAAAAAAAAAAAAAAAAAAAAAAAAAAAAAAAAAAAAAAAAAAAAAAAAAAAAAAAAAAAAAAAAAAAAAAAAAAAAAAAAAAAAAAAAAAAAAAAAAAAAAAAAAAAAAAAAAAAAAAAAAAAAAAAAAAAAAAAAAAAAAAAAAAAAAAAAAAAAAAAAAAAAAAAAAAAAAAAAAAAAAAAAAAAAAAAAAAAAAAAAAAAAAAAAAAAAAAAAAAAAAAAAAAAAAAAAAAAAAAAAAAAAAAAAAAAAAAAAAAAAAAAAAAAAAAAAAAAAAAAAAAAAAAAAAAAAAAAAAAAAAAAAAAAAAAAAAAAAAAAAAAAAAAAAAAAAAAAAAAAAAAAAAAAAAAAAAAAAAAAAAAAAAAAAAAAAAAAAAAAAAAAAAAAAAAAAAAAAAAAAAAAAAAAAAAAAAAAAAAAAAAAAAAAAAAAAAAAAAAAAAAAAAAAAAAAAAAAAAAAAAAAAAAAAAAAAAAAAAAAAAAAAAAAAAAAAAAAAAAAAAAAAAAAAAAAAAAAAAAAAAAAAAAAAAAAAAAAAAAAAAAAAAAAAAAAAAAAAAAAAAAAAAAAAAAAATAAAAAAAAAAAAAAAAAAAAAAAAAAAAAAAAAAAAAAAAAAAAAAAAAAAAAAAAAAAAAAAAAAAAAAAAAAAAAAAAAAAAAAAAAAAAAAAAAAAAAAAAAAAAAAAAAAAAAAAAAAAAAAAAAAAAAAAAAAAAAAAAAAAAAAAAAAAAAAAAAAAAAAAAAAAAAAAAAAAAAAAAAAAAAAAAAAAAAAAAAAAAAAAAAAAAAAAAAAAAAAAAAAAAAAAAAAAAAAAAAAAAAAAAAAAAAAAAAAAAAAAAAAAAAAAAAAAAAAAAAAAAAAAAAAAAAAAAAAAAAAAAAAAAAAAAAAAAAAAAAAAAAAAAAAAAAAAAAAAAAAAAAAAAAAAAAAAAAAAAAAAAAAAAAAAAAAAAAAAAAAAAAAAAAAAAAAAAAAAAAAAAAAAAAAAAAAAAAAAAAAAAAAAAAAAAAAAAAAAAAAAAAAAAAAAAAAAAAAAAAAAAAAAAAAAAAAAAAAAAAAAAAAAAAAAAAAAAAAAAAAAAAAAAAAAAAAAAAATAAAAAAAAAAAAAAAAAAAAAAAAAAAAAAAAAAAAAAAAAAAAAAAAAAAAAAAAAAAAAAAAAAAAAAAAAAAAAAAAAAAAAAAAAAAAAAAAAAAAAAAAAAAAAAAAAAAAAAAAAAAAAAAAAAAAAAAAAAAAAAAAAAAAAAAAAAAAAAAAAAAAAAAAAAAAAAAAAAAAAAAAAAAAAAAAAAAAAAAAAAAAAAAAAAAAAAAAAAAAAAAAAAAAAAAAAAAAAAAAAAAAAAAAAAAAAAAAAAAAAAAAAAAAAAAAAAAAAAAAAAAAAAAAAAAAAAAAAAAAAAAAAAAAAAAAAAAAAAAAAAAAAAAAAAAAAAAAAAAAAAAAAAAAAAAAAAAAAAAAAAAAAAAAAAAAAAAAAAAAAAAAAAAAAAAAAAAAAAAAAAAAAAAAAAAAAAAAAAAAAAAAAAAAAAAAAAAAAAAAAAAAAAAAAAAAAAAAAAAAAAAAAAAAAAAAAAAAAAAAAAAAAAAAAAAAAAAAAAAAAAAAAAAAAAAAAAAAAAAAAAAAAAAAAAAAAAAAAAAAAAAAAAAAAAAAAAAAAAAAAAAAAAAAAAAAAAAAAAAAAAAAAAAAAAAAAAAAAAAAAAAAAAAAAAAAAAAAAAAAAAAAAAAAAAAAAAAAAAAAAAAAAAAAAAAAAAAAAAAAAAAAAAAAAAAAAAAAAAAAAAAAAAAAAAAAAAAAAAAAAAAAAAAAAAAAAAAAAAAAAAAAAAAAAAAAAAAAAAAAAAAAAAAAAAAAAAAAAAAAAAAAAAAAAAAAAAAAAAAAAAAAAAAAAAAAAAAAAAAAAAAAAAAAAAAAAAAAAAAAAAAAAAAAAAAAAAAAAAAAAAAAAAAAAAAAAAAAAAAAAAAAAAAAAAAAAAAAAAAAAAAAAAAAAAAAAAAAAAAAAAAAAAAAAAAAAAAAAAAAAAAAAAAAAAAAAAAAAAAAAAAAAAAAAAAAAAAAAAAAAAAAAAAAAAAAAAAAAAAAAAAAAAAAAAAAAAAAAAAAAAAAAAAAAAAAAAAAAAAAAAAAAAAAAAAAAAAAAAAAAAAAAAAAAAAAAAAAAAAAAAAAAAAAAAAAAAAAAAAAAAAAAAAAAAAAAAAAAAAAAAAAAAAAAAAAAAAAAAAAAAAAAAAAAAAAAAAAAAAAAAAAAAAAAAAAAAAAAAAAAAAAAAAAAAAAAAAAAAAAAAAAAAAAAAAAAAAAAAAAAAAAAAAAAAAAAAAAAAAAAAAAAAAAAAAAAAAAAAAAAAAAAAAAAAAAAAAAAAAAAAAAAAAAAAAAAAAAAAAAAAAAAAAAAAAAAAAAAAAAAAAAAAAAAAAAAAAAAAAAAAAAAAAAAAAAAAAAAAAAAAAAAAAAAAAAAAAAAAAAAAAAAAAAAAAAAAAAAAAAAAAAAAAAAAAAAAAAAAAAAAAAAAAAAAAAAAAAAAAAAAAAAAAAAAAAAAAAAAAAAAAAAAAAAAAAAAAAAAAAAAAAAAAAAAAAAAAAAAAAAAAAAAAAAAAAAAAAAAAAAAAAAAAAAAAAAAAAAAAAAAAAAAAAAAAAAAAAAAAAAAAAAAAAAAAAAAAAAAAAAAAAAAAAAAAAAAAAAAAAAAAAAAAAAAAAAAAAAAAAAAAAAAAAAAAAAAAAAAAAAAAAAAAAAAAAAAAAAAAAAAAAAAAAAAAAAAAAAAAAAAAAAAAAAAAAAAAAAAAAAAAAAAAAAAAAAAAAAAAAAAAAAAAAAAAAAAAAAAAAAAAAAAAAAAAAAAAAAAAAAAAAAAAAAAAAAAAAAAAAAAAAAAAAAAAAAAAAAAAAAAAAAAAAAAAAAAAAAAAAAAAAAAAAAAAAAAAAAAAAAAAAAAAAAAAAAAAAAAAAAAAAAAAAAAAAAAAAAAAAAAAAAAAAAAAAAAAAAAAAAAAAAAAAAAAAAAAAAAAAAAAAAAAAAAAAAAAAAAAAAAAAAAAAAAAAAAAAAAAAAAAAAAAAAAAAAAAAAAAAAAAAAAAAAAAAAAAAAAAAAAAAAAAAAAAAAAAAAAAAAAAAAAAAAAAAAAAAAAAAAAAAAAAAAAAAAAAAAAAAAAAAAAAAAAAAAAAAAAAAAAAAAAAAAAAAAAAAAAAAAAAAAAAAAAAAAAAAAAAAAAAAAAAAAAAAAAAAAAAAAAAAAAAAAAAAAAAAAAAAAAAAAAAAAAAAAAAAAAAAAAAAAAAAAAAAAAAAAAAAAAAAAAAAAAAAAAAAAAAAAAAAAAAAAAAAAAAAAAAAAAAAAAAAAAAAAAAAAAAAAAAAAAAAAAAAAAAAAAAAAAAAAAAAAAAAAAAAAAAAAAAAAAAAAAAAAAAAAAAAAAAAAAAAAAAAAAAAAAAAAAAAAAAAAAAAAAAAAAAAAAAAAAAAAAAAAAAAAAAAAAAAAAAAAAAAAAAAAAAAAAAAAAAAAAAAAAAAAAAAAAAAAAAAAAAAAAAAAAAAAAAAAAAAAAAAAAAAAAAAAAAAAAAAAAAAAAAAAAAAAAAAAAAAAAAAAAAAAAAAAAAAAAAAAAAAAAAAAAAAAAAAAAAAAAAAAAAAAAAAAAAAAAAAAAAAAAAAAAAAAAAAAAAAAAAAAAAAAAAAAAAAAAAAAAAAAAAAAAAAAAAAAAAAAAAAAAAAAAAAAAAAAAAAAAAAAAAAAAAAAAAAAAAAAAAAAAAAAAAAAAAAAAAAAAAAAAAAAAAAAAAAAAAAAAAAAAAAAAAAAAAAAAAAAAAAAAAAAAAAAAAAAAAAAAAAAAAAAAAAAAAAAAAAAAAAAAAAAAAAAAAAAAAAAAAAAAAAAAAAAAAAAAAAAAAAAAAAAAAAAAAAAAAAAAAAAAAAAAAAAAAAAAAAAAAAAAAAAAAAAAAAAAAAAAAAAAAAAAAAAAAAAAAAAAAAAAAAAAAAAAAAAAAAAAAAAAAAAAAAAAAAAAAAAAAAAAAAAAAAAAAAAAAAAAAAAAAAAAAAAAAAAAAAAAAAAAAAAAAAAAAAAAAAAAAAAAAAAAAAAAAAAAAAAAAAAAAAAAAAAAAAAAAAAAAAAAAAAAAAAAAAAAAAAAAAAAAAAAAAAAAAAAAAAAAAAAAAAAAAAAAAAAAAAAAAAAAAAAAAAAAAAAAAAAAAAAAAAAAAAAAAAAAAAAAAAAAAAAAAAAAAAAAAAAAAAAAAAAAAAAAAAAAAAAAAAAAAAAAAAAAAAAAAAAAAAAAAAAAAAAAAAAAAAAAAAAAAAAAAAAAAAAAAAAAAAAAAAAAAAAAAAAAAAAAAAAAAAAAAAAAAAAAAAAAAAAAAAAAAAAAAAAAAAAAAAAAAAAAAAAAAAAAAAAAAAAAAAAAAAAAAAAAAAAAAAAAAAAAAAAAAAAAAAAAAAAAAAAAAAAAAAAAAAAAAAAAAAAAAAAAAAAAAAAAAAAAAAAAAAAAAAAAAAAAAAAAAAAAAAAAAAAAAAAAAAAAAAAAAAAAAAAAAAAAAAAAAAAAAAAAAAAAAAAAAAAAAAAAAAAAAAAAAAAAAAAAAAAAAAAAAAAAAAAAAAAAAAAAAAAAAAAAAAAAAAAAAAAAAAAAAAAAAAAAAAAAAAAAAAAAAAAAAAAAAAAAAAAAAAAAAAAAAAAAAAAAAAAAAAAAAAAAAAAAAAAAAAAAAAAAAAAAAAAAAAAAAAAAAAAAAAAAAAAAAAAAAAAAAAAAAAAAAAAAAAAAAAAAAAAAAAAAAAAAAAAAAAAAAAAAAAAAAAAAAAAAAAAAAAAAAAAAAAAAAAAAAAAAAAAAAAAAAAAAAAAAAAAAAAAAAAAAAAAAAAAAAAAAAAAAAAAAAAAAAAAAAAAAAAAAAAAAAAAAAAAAAAAAAAAAAAAAAAAAAAAAAAAAAAAAAAAAAAAAAAAAAAAAAAAAAAAAAAAAAAAAAAAAAAAAAAAAAAAAAAAAAAAAAAAAAAAAAAAAAAAAAAAAAAAAAAAAAAAAAAAAAAAAAAAAAAAAAAAAAAAAAAAAAAAAAAAAAAAAAAAAAAAAAAAAAAAAAAAAAAAAAAAAAAAAAAAAAAAAAAAAAAAAAAAAAAAAAAAAAAAAAAAAAAAAAAAAAAAAAAAAAAAAAAAAAAAAAAAAAAAAAAAAAAAAAAAAAAAAAAAAAAAAAAAAAAAAAAAAAAAAAAAAAAAAAAAAAAAAAAAAAAAAAAAAAAAAAAAAAAAAAAAAAAAAAAAAAAAAAAAAAAAAAAAAAAAAAAAAAAAAAAAAAAAAAAAAAAAAAAAAAAAAAAAAAAAAAAAAAAAAAAAAAAAAAAAAAAAAAAAAAAAAAAAAAAAAAAAAAAAAAAAAAAAAAAAAAAAAAAAAAAAAAAAAAAAAAAAAAAAAAAAAAAAAAAAAAAAAAAAAAAAAAAAAAAAAAAAAAAAAAAAAAAAAAAAAAAAAAAAAAAAAAAAAAAAAAAAAAAAAAAAAAAAAAAAAAAAAAAAAAAAAAAAAAAAAAAAAAAAAAAAAAAAAAAAAAAAAAAAAAAAAAAAAAAAAAAAAAAAAAAAAAAAAAAAAAAAAAAAAAAAAAAAAAAAAAAAAAAAAAAAAAAAAAAAAAAAAAAAAAAAAAAAAAAAAAAAAAAAAAAAAAAAAAAAAAAAAAAAAAAAAAAAAAAAAAAAAAAAAAAAAAAAAAAAAAAAAAAAAAAAAAAAAAAAAAAAAAAAAAAAAAAAAAAAAAAAAAAAAAAAAAAAAAAAAAAAAAAAAAAAAAAAAAAAAAAAAAAAAAAAAAAAAAAAAAAAAAAAAAAAAAAAAAAAAAAAAAAAAAAAAAAAAAAAAAAAAAAAAAAAAAAAAAAAAAAAAAAAAAAAAAAAAAAAAAAAAAAAAAAAAAAAAAAAAAAAAAAAAAAAAAAAAAAAAAAAAAAAAAAAAAAAAAAAAAAAAAAAAAAAAAAAAAAAAAAAAAAAAAAAAAAAAAAAAAAAAAAAAAAAAAAAAAAAAAAAAAAAAAAAAAAAAAAAAAAAAAAAAAAAAAAAAAAAAAAAAAAAAAAAAAAAAAAAAAAAAAAAAAAAAAAAAAAAAAAAAAAAAAAAAAAAAAAAAAAAAAAAAAAAAAAAAAAAAAAAAAAAAAAAAAAAAAAAAAAAAAAAAAAAAAAAAAAAAAAAAAAAAAAAAAAAAAAAAAAAAAAAAAAAAAAAAAAAAAAAAAAAAAAAAAAAAAAAAAAAAAAAAAAAAAAAAAAAAAAAAAAAAAAAAAAAAAAAAAAAAAAAAAAAAAAAAAAAAAAAAAAAAAAAAAAAAAAAAAAAAAAAAAAAAAAAAAAAAAAAAAAAAAAAAAAAAAAAAAAAAAAAAAAAAAAAAAAAAAAAAAAAAAAAAAAAAAAAAAAAAAAAAAAAAAAAAAAAAAAAAAAAAAAAAAAAAAAAAAAAAAAAAAAAAAAAAAAAAAAAAAAAAAAAAAAAAAAAAAAAAAAAAAAAAAAAAAAAAAAAAAAAAAAAAAAAAAAAAAAAAAAAAAAAAAAAAAAAAAAAAAAAAAAAAAAAAAAAAAAAAAAAAAAAAAAAAAAAAAAAAAAAAAAAAAAAAAAAAAAAAAAAAAAAAAAAAAAAAAAAAAAAAAAAAAAAAAAAAAAAAAAAAAAAAAAAAAAAAAAAAAAAAAAAAAAAAAAAAAAAAAAAAAAAAAAAAAAAAAAAAAAAAAAAAAAAAAAAAAAAAAAAAAAAAAAAAAAAAAAAAAAAAAAAAAAAAAAAAAAAAAAAAAAAAAAAAAAAAAAAAAAAAAAAAAAAAAAAAAAAAAAAAAAAAAAAAAAAAAAAAAAAAAAAAAAAAAAAAAAAAAAAAAAAAAAAAAAAAAAAAAAAAAAAAAAAAAAAAAAAAAAAAAAAAAAAAAAAAAAAAAAAAAAAAAAAAAAAAAAAAAAAAAAAAAAAAAAAAAAAAAAAAAAAAAAAAAAAAAAAAAAAAAAAAAAAAAAAAAAAAAAAAAAAAAAAAAAAAAAAAAAAAAAAAAAAAAAAAAAAAAAAAAAAAAAAAAAAAAAAAAAAAAAAAAAAAAAAAAAAAAAAAAAAAAAAAAAAAAAAAAAAAAAAAAAAAAAAAAAAAAAAAAAAAAAAAAAAAAAAAAAAAAAAAAAAAAAAAAAAAAAAAAAAAAAAAAAAAAAAAAAAAAAAAAAAAAAAAAAAAAAAAAAAAAAAAAAAAAAAAAAAAAAAAAAAAAAAAAAAAAAAAAAAAAAAAAAAAAAAAAAAAAAAAAAAAAAAAAAAAAAAAAAAAAAAAAAAAAAAAAAAAAAAAAAAAAAAAAAAAAAAAAAAAAAAAAAAAAAAAAAAAAAAAAAAAAAAAAAAAAAAAAAAAAAAAAAAAAAAAAAAAAAAAAAAAAAAAAAAAAAAAAAAAAAAAAAAAAAAAAAAAAAAAAAAAAAAAAAAAAAAAAAAAAAAAAAAAAAAAAAAAAAAAAAAAAAAAAAAAAAAAAAAAAAAAAAAAAAAAAAAAAAAAAAAAAAAAAAAAAAAAAAAAAAAAAAAAAAAAAAAAAAAAAAAAAAAAAAAAAAAAAAAAAAAAAAAAAAAAAAAAAAAAAAAAAAAAAAAAAAAAAAAAAAAAAAAAAAAAAAAAAAAAAAAAAAAAAAAAAAAAAAAAAAAAAAAAAAAAAAAAAAAAAAAAAAAAAAAAAAAAAAAAAAAAAAAAAAAAAAAAAAAAAAAAAAAAAAAAAAAAAAAAAAAAAAAAAAAAAAAAAAAAAAAAAAAAAAAAAAAAAAAAAAAAAAAAAAAAAAAAAAAAAAAAAAAAAAAAAAAAAAAAAAAAAAAAAAAAAAAAAAAAAAAAAAAAAAAAAAAAAAAAAAAAAAAAAAAAAAAAAAAAAAAAAAAAAAAAAAAAAAAAAAAAAAAAAAAAAAAAAAAAAAAAAAAAAAAAAAAAAAAAAAAAAAAAAAAAAAAAAAAAAAAAAAAAAAAAAAAAAAAAAAAAAAAAAAAAAAAAAAAAAAAAAAAAAAAAAAAAAAAAAAAAAAAAAAAAAAAAAAAAAAAAAAAAAAAAAAAAAAAAAAAAAAAAAAAAAAAAAAAAAAAAAAAAAAAAAAAAAAAAAAAAAAAAAAAAAAAAAAAAAAAAAAAAAAAAAAAAAAAAAAAAAAAAAAAAAAAAAAAAAAAAAAAAAAAAAAAAAAAAAAAAAAAAAAAAAAAAAAAAAAAAAAAAAAAAAAAAAAAAAAAAAAAAAAAAAAAAAAAAAAAAAAAAAAAAAAAAAAAAAAAAAAAAAAAAAAAAAAAAAAAAAAAAAAAAAAAAAAAAAAAAAAAAAAAAAAAAAAAAAAAAAAAAAAAAAAAAAAAAAAAAAAAAAAAAAAAAAAAAAAAAAAAAAAAAAAAAAAAAAAAAAAAAAAAAAAAAAAAAAAAAAAAAAAAAAAAAAAAAAAAAAAAAAAAAAAAAAAAAAAAAAAAAAAAAAAAAAAAAAAAAAAAAAAAAAAAAAAAAAAAAAAAAAAAAAAAAAAAAAAAAAAAAAAAAAAAAAAAAAAAAAAAAAAAAAAAAAAAAAAAAAAAAAAAAAAAAAAAAAAAAAAAAAAAAAAAAAAAAAAAAAAAAAAAAAAAAAAAAAAAAAAAAAAAAAAAAAAAAAAAAAAAAAAAAAAAAAAAAAAAAAAAAAAAAAAAAAAAAAAAAAAAAAAAAAAAAAAAAAAAAAAAAAAAAAAAAAAAAAAAAAAAAAAAAAAAAAAAAAAAAAAAAAAAAAAAAAAAAAAAAAAAAAAAAAAAAAAAAAAAAAAAAAAAAAAAAAAAAAAAAAAAAAAAAAAAAAAAAAAAAAAAAAAAAAAAAAAAAAAAAAAAAAAAAAAAAAAAAAAAAAAAAAAAAAAAAAAAAAAAAAAAAAAAAAAAAAAAAAAAAAAAAAAAAAAAAAAAAAAAAAAAAAAAAAAAAAAAAAAAAAAAAAAAAAAAAAAAAAAAAAAAAAAAAAAAAAAAAAAAAAAAAAAAAAAAAAAAAAAAAAAAAAAAAAAAAAAAAAAAAAAAAAAAAAAAAAAAAAAAAAAAAAAAAAAAAAAAAAAAAAAAAAAAAAAAAAAAAAAAAAAAAAAAAAAAAAAAAAAAAAAAAAAAAAAAAAAAAAAAAAAAAAAAAAAAAAAAAAAAAAAAAAAAAAAAAAAAAAAAAAAAAAAAAAAAAAAAAAAAAAAAAAAAAAAAAAAAAAAAAAAAAAAAAAAAAAAAAAAAAAAAAAAAAAAAAAAAAAAAAAAAAAAAAAAAAAAAAAAAAAAAAAAAAAAAAAAAAAAAAAAAAAAAAAAAAAAAAAAAAAAAAAAAAAAAAAAAAAAAAAAAAAAAAAAAAAAAAAAAAAAAAAAAAAAAAAAAAAAAAAAAAAAAAAAAAAAAAAAAAAAAAAAAAAAAAAAAAAAAAAAAAAAAAAAAAAAAAAAAAAAAAAAAAAAAAAAAAAAAAAAAAAAAAAAAAAAAAAAAAAAAAAAAAAAAAAAAAAAAAAAAAAAAAAAAAAAAAAAAAAAAAAAAAAAAAAAAAAAAAAAAAAAAAAAAAAAAAAAAAAAAAAAAAAAAAAAAAAAAAAAAAAAAAAAAAAAAAAAAAAAAAAAAAAAAAAAAAAAAAAAAAAAAAAAAAAAAAAAAAAAAAAAAAAAAAAAAAAAAAAAAAAAAAAAAAAAAAAAAAAAAAAAAAAAAAAAAAAAAAAAAAAAAAAAAAAAAAAAAAAAAAAAAAAAAAAAAAAAAAAAAAAAAAAAAAAAAAAAAAAAAAAAAAAAAAAAAAAAAAAAAAAAAAAAAAAAAAAAAAAAAAAAAAAAAAAAAAAAAAAAAAAAAAAAAAAAAAAAAAAAAAAAAAAAAAAAAAAAAAAAAAAAAAAAAAAAAAAAAAAAAAAAAAAAAAAAAAAAAAAAAAAAAAAAAAAAAAAAAAAAAAAAAAAAAAAAAAAAAAAAAAAAAAAAAAAAAAAAAAAAAAAAAAAAAAAAAAAAAAAAAAAAAAAAAAAAAAAAAAAAAAAAAAAAAAAAAAAAAAAAAAAAAAAAAAAAAAAAAAAAAAAAAAAAAAAAAAAAAAAAAAAAAAAAAAAAAAAAAAAAAAAAAAAAAAAAAAAAAAAAAAAAAAAAAAAAAAAAAAAAAAAAAAAAAAAAAAAAAAAAAAAAAAAAAAAAAAAAAAAAAAAAAAAAAAAAAAAAAAAAAAAAAAAAAAAAAAAAAAAAAAAAAAAAAAAAAAAAAAAAAAAAAAAAAAAAAAAAAAAAAAAAAAAAAAAAAAAAAAAAAAAAAAAAAAAAAAAAAAAAAAAAAAAAAAAAAAAAAAAAAAAAAAAAAAAAAAAAAAAAAAAAAAAAAAAAAAAAAAAAAAAAAAAAAAAAAAAAAAAAAAAAAAAAAAAAAAAAAAAAAAAAAAAAAAAAAAAAAAAAAAAAAAAAAAAAAAAAAAAAAAAAAAAAAAAAAAAAAAAAAAAAAAAAAAAAAAAAAAAAAAAAAAAAAAAAAAAAAAAAAAAAAAAAAAAAAAAAAAAAAAAAAAAAAAAAAAAAAAAAAAAAAAAAAAAAAAAAAAAAAAAAAAAAAAAAAAAAAAAAAAAAAAAAAAAAAAAAAAAAAAAAAAAAAAAAAAAAAAAAAAAAAAAAAAAAAAAAAAAAAAAAAAAAAAAAAAAAAAAAAAAAAAAAAAAAAAAAAAAAAAAAAAAAAAAAAAAAAAAAAAAAAAAAAAAAAAAAAAAAAAAAAAAAAAAAAAAAAAAAAAAAAAAAAAAAAAAAAAAAAAAAAAAAAAAAAAAAAAAAAAAAAAAAAAAAAAAAAAAAAAAAAAAAAAAAAAAAAAAAAAAAAAAAAAAAAAAAAAAAAAAAAAAAAAAAAAAAAAAAAAAAAAAAAAAAAAAAAAAAAAAAAAAAAAAAAAAAAAAAAAAAAAAAAAAAAAAAAAAAAAAAAAAAAAAAAAAAAAAAAAAAAAAAAAAAAAAAAAAAAAAAAAAAAAAAAAAAAAAAAAAAAAAAAAAAAAAAAAAAAAAAAAAAAAAAAAAAAAAAAAAAAAAAAAAAAAAAAAAAAAAAAAAAAAAAAAAAAAAAAAAAAAAAAAAAAAAAAAAAAAAAAAAAAAAAAAAAAAAAAAAAAAAAAAAAAAAAAAAAAAAAAAAAAAAAAAAAAAAAAAAAAAAAAAAAAAAAAAAAAAAAAAAAAAAAAAAAAAAAAAAAAAAAAAAAAAAAAAAAAAAAAAAAAAAAAAAAAAAAAAAAAAAAAAAAAAAAAAAAAAAAAAAAAAAAAAAAAAAAAAAAAAAAAAAAAAAAAAAAAAAAAAAAAAAAAAAAAAAAAAAAAAAAAAAAAAAAAAAAAAAAAAAAAAAAAAAAAAAAAAAAAAAAAAAAAAAAAAAAAAAAAAAAAAAAAAAAAAAAAAAAAAAAAAAAAAAAAAAAAAAAAAAAAAAAAAAAAAAAAAAAAAAAAAAAAAAAAAAAAAAAAAAAAAAAAAAAAAAAAAAAAAAAAAAAAAAAAAAAAAAAAAAAAAAAAAAAAAAAAAAAAAAAAAAAAAAAAAAAAAAAAAAAAAAAAAAAAAAAAAAAAAAAAAAAAAAAAAAAAAAAAAAAAAAAAAAAAAAAAAAAAAAAAAAAAAAAAAAAAAAAAAAAAAAAAAAAAAAAAAAAAAAAAAAAAAAAAAAAAAAAAAAAAAAAAAAAAAAAAAAAAAAAAAAAAAAAAAAAAAAAAAAAAAAAAAAAAAAAAAAAAAAAAAAAAAAAAAAAAAAAAAAAAAAAAAAAAAAAAAAAAAAAAAAAAAAAAAAAAAAAAAAAAAAAAAAAAAAAAAAAAAAAAAAAAAAAAAAAAAAAAAAAAAAAAAAAAAAAAAAAAAAAAAAAAAAAAAAAAAAAAAAAAAAAAAAAAAAAAAAAAAAAAAAAAAAAAAAAAAAAAAAAAAAAAAAAAAAAAAAAAAAAAAAAAAAAAAAAAAAAAAAAAAAAAAAAAAAAAAAAAAAAAAAAAAAAAAAAAAAAAAAAAAAAAAAAAAAAAAAAAAAAAAAAAAAAAAAAAAAAAAAAAAAAAAAAAAAAAAAAAAAAAAAAAAAAAAAAAAAAAAAAAAAAAAAAAAAAAAAAAAAAAAAAAAAAAAAAAAAAAAAAAAAAAAAAAAAAAAAAAAAAAAAAAAAAAAAAAAAAAAAAAAAAAAAAAAAAAAAAAAAAAAAAAAAAAAAAAAAAAAAAAAAAAAAAAAAAAAAAAAAAAAAAAAAAAAAAAAAAAAAAAAAAAAAAAAAAAAAAAAAAAAAAAAAAAAAAAAAAAAAAAAAAAAAAAAAAAAAAAAAAAAAAAAAAAAAAAAAAAAAAAAAAAAAAAAAAAAAAAAAAAAAAAAAAAAAAAAAAAAAAAAAAAAAAAAAAAAAAAAAAAAAAAAAAAAAAAAAAAAAAAAAAAAAAAAAAAAAAAAAAAAAAAAAAAAAAAAAAAAAAAAAAAAAAAAAAAAAAAAAAAAAAAAAAAAAAAAAAAAAAAAAAAAAAAAAAAAAAAAAAAAAAAAAAAAAAAAAAAAAAAAAAAAAAAAAAAAAAAAAAAAAAAAAAAAAAAAAAAAAAAAAAAAAAAAAAAAAAAAAAAAAAAAAAAAAAAAAAAAAAAAAAAAAAAAAAAAAAAAAAAAAAAAAAAAAAAAAAAAAAAAAAAAAAAAAAAAAAAAAAAAAAAAAAAAAAAAAAAAAAAAAAAAAAAAAAAAAAAAAAAAAAAAAAAAAAAAAAAAAAAAAAAAAAAAAAAAAAAAAAAAAAAAAAAAAAAAAAAAAAAAAAAAAAAAAAAAAAAAAAAAAAAAAAAAAAAAAAAAAAAAAAAAAAAAAAAAAAAAAAAAAAAAAAAAAAAAAAAAAAAAAAAAAAAAAAAAAAAAAAAAAAAAAAAAAAAAAAAAAAAAAAAAAAAAAAAAAAAAAAAAAAAAAAAAAAAAAAAAAAAAAAAAAAAAAAAAAAAAAAAAAAAAAAAAAAAAAAAAAAAAAAAAAAAAAAAAAAAAAAAAAAAAAAAAAAAAAAAAAAAAAAAAAAAAAAAAAAAAAAAAAAAAAAAAAAAAAAAAAAAAAAAAAAAAAAAAAAAAAAAAAAAAAAAAAAAAAAAAAAAAAAAAAAAAAAAAAAAAAAAAAAAAAAAAAAAAAAAAAAAAAAAAAAAAAAAAAAAAAAAAAAAAAAAAAAAAAAAAAAAAAAAAAAAAAAAAAAAAAAAAAAAAAAAAAAAAAAAAAAAAAAAAAAAAAAAAAAAAAAAAAAAAAAAAAAAAAAAAAAAAAAAAAAAAAAAAAAAAAAAAAAAAAAAAAAAAAAAAAAAAAAAAAAAAAAAAAAAAAAAAAAAAAAAAAAAAAAAAAAAAAAAAAAAAAAAAAAAAAAAAAAAAAAAAAAAAAAAAAAAAAAAAAAAAAAAAAAAAAAAAAAAAAAAAAAAAAAAAAAAAAAAAAAAAAAAAAAAAAAAAAAAAAAAAAAAAAAAAAAAAAAAAAAAAAAAAAAAAAAAAAAAAAAAAAAAAAAAAAAAAAAAAAAAAAAAAAAAAAAAAAAAAAAAAAAAAAAAAAAAAAAAAAAAAAAAAAAAAAAAAAAAAAAAAAAAAAAAAAAAAAAAAAAAAAAAAAAAAAAAAAAAAAAAAAAAAAAAAAAAAAAAAAAAAAAAAAAAAAAAAAAAAAAAAAAAAAAAAAAAAAAAAAAAAAAAAAAAAAAAAAAAAAAAAAAAAAAAAAAAAAAAAAAAAAAAAAAAAAAAAAAAAAAAAAAAAAAAAAAAAAAAAAAAAAAAAAAAAAAAAAAAAAAAAAAAAAAAAAAAAAAAAAAAAAAAAAAAAAAAAAAAAAAAAAAAAAAAAAAAAAAAAAAAAAAAAAAAAAAAAAAAAAAAAAAAAAAAAAAAAAAAAAAAAAAAAAAAAAAAAAAAAAAAAAAAAAAAAAAAAAAAAAAAAAAAAAAAAAAAAAAAAAAAAAAAAAAAAAAAAAAAAAAAAAAAAAAAAAAAAAAAAAAAAAAAAAAAAAAAAAAAAAAAAAAAAAAAAAAAAAAAAAAAAAAAAAAAAAAAAAAAAAAAAAAAAAAAAAAAAAAAAAAAAAAAAAAAAAAAAAAAAAAAAAAAAAAAAAAAAAAAAAAAAAAAAAAAAAAAAAAAAAAAAAAAAAAAAAAAAAAAAAAAAAAAAAAAAAAAAAAAAAAAAAAAAAAAAAAAAAAAAAAAAAAAAAAAAAAAAAAAAAAAAAATAAAAAAAAAAAAAAAAAAAAAAAAAAAAAAAAAAAAAAAAAAAAAAAAAAAAAAAAAAAAAAAAAAAAAAAAAAAAAAAAAAAAAAAAAAAAAAAAAAAAAAAAAAAAAAAAAAAAAAAAAAAAAAAAAAAAAAAAAAAAAAAAAAAAAAAAAAAAAAAAAAAAAAAAAAAAAAAAAAAAAAAAAAAAAAAAAAAAAAAAAAAAAAAAAAAAAAAAAAAAAAAAAAAAAAAAAAAAAAAAAAAAAAAAAAAAAAAAAAAAAAAAAAAAAAAAAAAAAAAAAAAAAAAAAAAAAAAAAAAAAAAAAAAAAAAAAAAAAAAAAAAAAAAAAAAAAAAAAAAAAAAAAAAAAAAAAAAAAAAAAAAAAAAAAAAAAAAAAAAAAAAAAAAAAAAAAAAAAAAAAAAAAAAAAAAAAAAAAAAAAAAAAAAAAAAAAAAAAAAAAAAAAAAAAAAAAAAAAAAAAAAAAAAAAAAAAAAAAAAAAAAAAAAAAAAAAAAAAAAAAAAAAAAAAAAAAAAAAAAAAAAAAAAAAAAAAAAAAAAAAAAAAAAAAAAAAAAAAAAAAAAAAAAAAAAAAAAAAAAAAAAAAAAAAAAAAAAAAAAAAAAAAAAAAAAAAAAAAAAAAAAAAAAAAAAAAAAAAAAAAAAAAAAAAAAAAAAAAAAAAAAAAAAAAAAAAAAAAAAAAAAAAAAAAAAAAAAAAAAAAAAAAAAAAAAAAAAAAAAAAAAAAAAAAAAAAAAAAAAAAAAAAAAAAAAAAAAAAAAAAAAAAAAAAAAAAAAAAAAAAAAAAAAAAAAAAAAAAAAAAAAAAAAAAAAAAAAAAAAAAAAAAAAAAAAAAAAAAAAAAAAAAAAAAAAAAAAAAAAAAAAAAAAAAAAAAAAAAAAAAAAAAAAAAAAAAAAAAAAAAAAAAAAAAAAAAAAAAAAAAAAAAAAAAAAAAAAAAAAAAAAAAAAAAAAAAAAAAAAAAAAAAAAAAAAAAAAAAAAAAAAAAAAAAAAAAAAAAAAAAAAAAAAAAAAAAAAAAAAAAAAAAAAAAAAAAAAAAAAAAAAAAAAAAAAAAAAAAAAAAAAAAAAAAAAAAAAAAAAAAAAAAAAAAAAAAAAAAAAAAAAAAAAAAAAAAAAAAAAAAAAAAAAAAAAAAAAAAAAAAAAAAAAAAAAAAAAAAAAAAAAAAAAAAAAAAAAAAAAAAAAAAAAAAAAAAAAAAAAAAAAAAAAAAAAAAAAAAAAAAAAAAAAAAAAAAAAAAAAAAAAAAAAAAAAAAAAAAAAAAAAAAAAAAAAAAAAAAAAAAAAAAAAAAAAAAAAAAAAAAAAAAAAAAAAAAAAAAAAAAAAAAAAAAAAAAAAAAAAAAAAAAAAAAAAAAAAAAAAAAAAAAAAAAAAAAAAAAAAAAAAAAAAAAAAAAAAAAAAAAAAAAAAAAAAAAAAAAAAAAAAAAAAAAAAAAAAAAAAAAAAAAAAAAAAAAAAAAAAAAAAAAAAAAAAAAAAAAAAAAAAAAAAAAAAAAAAAAAAAAAAAAAAAAAAAAAAAAAAAAAAAAAAAAAAAAAAAAAAAAAAAAAAAAAAAAAAAAAAAAAAAAAAAAAAAAAAAAAAAAAAAAAAAAAAAAAAAAAAAAAAAAAAAAAAAAAAAAAAAAAAAAAAAAAAAAAAAAAAAAAAAAAAAAAAAAAAAAAAAAAAAAAAAAAAAAAAAAAAAAAAAAAAAAAAAAAAAAAAAAAAAAAAAAAAAAAAAAAAAAAAAAAAAAAAAAAAAAAAAAAAAAAAAAAAAAAAAAAAAAAAAAAAAAAAAAAAAAAAAAAAAAAAAAAAAAAAAAAAAAAAAAAAAAAAAAAAAAAAAAAAAAAAAAAAAAAAAAAAAAAAAAAAAAAAAAAAAAAAAAAAAAAAAAAAAAAAAAAAAAAAAAAAAAAAAAAAAAAAAAAAAAAAAAAAAAAAAAAAAAAAAAAAAAAAAAAAAAAAAAAAAAAAAAAAAAAAAAAAAAAAAAAAAAAAAAAAAAAAAAAAAAAAAAAAAAAAAAAAAAAAAAAAAAAAAAAAAAAAAAAAAAAAAAAAAAAAAAAAAAAAAAAAAAAAAAAAAAAAAAAAAAAAAAAAAAAAAAAAAAAAAAAAAAAAAAAAAAAAAAAAAAAAAAAAAAAAAAAAAAAAAAAAAAAAAAAAAAAAAAAAAAAAAAAAAAAAAAAAAAAAAAAAAAAAAAAAAAAAAAAAAAAAAAAAAAAAAAAAAAAAAAAAAAAAAAAAAAAAAAAAAAAAAAAAAAAAAAAAAAAAAAAAAAAAAAAAAAAAAAAAAAAAAAAAAAAAAAAAAAAAAAAAAAAAAAAAAAAAAAAAAAAAAAAAAAAAAAAAAAAAAAAAAAAAAAAAAAAAAAAAAAAAAAAAAAAAAAAAAAAAAAAAAAAAAAAAAAAAAAAAAAAAAAAAAAAAAAAAAAAAAAAAAAAAAAAAAAAAAAAAAAAAAAAAAAAAAAAAAAAAAAAAAAAAAAAAAAAAAAAAAAAAAAAAAAAAAAAAAAAAAAAAAAAAAAAAAAAAAAAAAAAAAAAAAAAAAAAAAAAAAAAAAAAAAAAAAAAAAAAAAAAAAAAAAAAAAAAAAAAAAAAAAAAAAAAAAAAAAAAAAAAAAAAAAAAAAAAAAAAAAAAAAAAAAAAAAAAAAAAAAAAAAAAAAAAAAAAAAAAAAAAAAAAAAAAAAAAAAAAAAAAAAAAAAAAAAAAAAAAAAAAAAAAAAAAAAAAAAAAAAAAAAAAAAAAAAAAAAAAAAAAAAAAAAAAAAAAAAAAAAAAAAAAAAAAAAAAAAAAAAAAAAAAAAAAAAAAAAAAAAAAAAAAAAAAAAAAAAAAAAAAAAAAAAAAAAAAAAAAAAAAAAAAAAAAAAAAAAAAAAAAAAAAAAAAAAAAAAAAAAAAAAAAAAAAAAAAAAAAAAAAAAAAAAAAAAAAAAAAAAAAAAAAAAAAAAAAAAAAAAAAAAAAAAAAAAAAAAAAAAAAAAAAAAAAAAAAAAAAAAAAAAAAAAAAAAAAAAAAAAAAAAAAAAAAAAAAAAAAAAAAAAAAAAAAAAAAAAAAAAAAAAAAAAAAAAAAAAAAAAAAAAAAAAAAAAAAAAAAAAAAAAAAAAAAAAAAAAAAAAAAAAAAAAAAAAAAAAAAAAAAAAAAAAAAAAAAAAAAAAAAAAAAAAAAAAAAAAAAAAAAAAAAAAAAAAAAAAAAAAAAAAAAAAAAAAAAAAAAAAAAAAAAAAAAAAAAAAAAAAAAAAAAAAAAAAAAAAAAAAAAAAAAAAAAAAAAAAAAAAAAAAAAAAAAAAAAAAAAAAAAAAAAAAAAAAAAAAAAAAAAAAAAAAAAAAAAAAAAAAAAAAAAAAAAAAAAAAAAAAAAAAAAAAAAAAAAAAAAAAAAAAAAAAAAAAAAAAAAAAAAAAAAAAAAAAAAAAAAAAAAAAAAAAAAAAAAAAAAAAAAAAAAAAAAAAAAAAAAAAAAAAAAAAAAAAAAAAAAAAAAAAAAAAAAAAAAAAAAAAAAAAAAAAAAAAAAAAAAAAAAAAAAAAAAAAAAAAAAAAAAAAAAAAAAAAAAAAAAAAAAAAAAAAAAAAAAAAAAAAAAAAAAAAAAAAAAAAAAAAAAAAAAAAAAAAAAAAAAAAAAAAAAAAAAAAAAAAAAAAAAAAAAAAAAAAAAAAAAAAAAAAAAAAAAAAAAAAAAAAAAAAAAAAAAAAAAAAAAAAAAAAAAAAAAAAAAAAAAAAAAAAAAAAAAAAAAAAAAAAAAAAAAAAAAAAAAAAAAAAAAAAAAAAAAAAAAAAAAAAAAAAAAAAAAAAAAAAAAAAAAAAAAAAAAAAAAAAAAAAAAAAAAAAAAAAAAAAAAAAAAAAAAAAAAAAAAAAAAAAAAAAAAAAAAAAAAAAAAAAAAAAAAAAAAAAAAAAAAAAAAAAAAAAAAAAAAAAAAAAAAAAAAAAAAAAAAAAAAAAAAAAAAAAAAAAAAAAAAAAAAAAAAAAAAAAAAAAAAAAAAAAAAAAAAAAAAAAAAAAAAAAAAAAAAAAAAAAAAAAAAAAAAAAAAAAAAAAAAAAAAAAAAAAAAAAAAAAAAAAAAAAAAAAAAAAAAAAAAAAAAAAAAAAAAAAAAAAAAAAAAAAAAAAAAAAAAAAAAAAAAAAAAAAAAAAAAAAAAAAAAAAAAAAAAAAAAAAAAAAAAAAAAAAAAAAAAAAAAAAAAAAAAAAAAAAAAAAAAAAAAAAAAAAAAAAAAAAAAAAAAAAAAAAAAAAAAAAAAAAAAAAAAAAAAAAAAAAAAAAAAAAAAAAAAAAAAAAAAAAAAAAAAAAAAAAAAAAAAAAAAAAAAAAAAAAAAAAAAAAAAAAAAAAAAAAAAAAAAAAAAAAAAAAAAAAAAAAAAAAAAAAAAAAAAAAAAAAAAAAAAAAAAAAAAAAAAAAAAAAAAAAAAAAAAAAAAAAAAAAAAAAAAAAAAAAAAAAAAAAAAAAAAAAAAAAAAAAAAAAAAAAAAAAAAAAAAAAAAAAAAAAAAAAAAAAAAAAAAAAAAAAAAAAAAAAAAAAAAAAAAAAAAAAAAAAAAAAAAAAAAAAAAAAAAAAAAAAAAAAAAAAAAAAAAAAAAAAAAAAAAAAAAAAAAAAAAAAAAAAAAAAAAAAAAAAAAAAAAAAAAAAAAAAAAAAAAAAAAAAAAAAAAAAAAAAAAAAAAAAAAAAAAAAAAAAAAAAAAAAAAAAAAAAAAAAAAAAAAAAAAAAAAAAAAAAAAAAAAAAAAAAAAAAAAAAAAAAAAAAAAAAAAAAAAAAAAAAAAAAAAAAAAAAAAAAAAAAAAAAAAAAAAAAAAAAAAAAAAAAAAAAAAAAAAAAAAAAAAAAAAAAAAAAAAAAAAAAAAAAAAAAAAAAAAAAAAAAAAAAAAAAAAAAAAAAAAAAAAAAAAAAAAAAAAAAAAAAAAAAAAAAAAAAAAAAAAAAAAAAAAAAAAAAAAAAAAAAAAAAAAAAAAAAAAAAAAAAAAAAAAAAAAAAAAAAAAAAAAAAAAAAAAAAAAAAAAAAAAAAAAAAAAAAAAAAAAAAAAAAAAAAAAAAAAAAAAAAAAAAAAAAAAAAAAAAAAAAAAAAAAAAAAAAAAAAAAAAAAAAAAAAAAAAAAAAAAAAAAAAAAAAAAAAAAAAAAAAAAAAAAAAAAAAAAAAAAAAAAAAAAAAAAAAAAAAAAAAAAAAAAAAAAAAAAAAAAAAAAAAAAAAAAAAAAAAAAAAAAAAAAAAAAAAAAAAAAAAAAAAAAAAAAAAAAAAAAAAAAAAAAAAAAAAAAAAAAAAAAAAAAAAAAAAAAAAAAAAAAAAAAAAAAAAAAAAAAAAAAAAAAAAAAAAAAAAAAAAAAAAAAAAAAAAAAAAAAAAAAAAAAAAAAAAAAAAAAAAAAAAAAAAAAAAAAAAAAAAAAAAAAAAAAAAAAAAAAAAAAAAAAAAAAAAAAAAAAAAAAAAAAAAAAAAAAAAAAAAAAAAAAAAAAAAAAAAAAAAAAAAAAAAAAAAAAAAAAAAAAAAAAAAAAAAAAAAAAAAAAAAAAAAAAAAAAAAAAAAAAAAAAAAAAAAAAAAAAAAAAAAAAAAAAAAAAAAAAAAAAAAAAAAAAAAAAAAAAAAAAAAAAAAAAAAAAAAAAAAAAAAAAAAAAAAAAAAAAAAAAAAAAAAAAAAAAAAAAAAAAAAAAAAAAAAAAAAAAAAAAAAAAAAAAAAAAAAAAAAAAAAAAAAAAAAAAAAAAAAAAAAAAAAAAAAAAAAAAAAAAAAAAAAAAAAAAAAAAAAAAAAAAAAAAAAAAAAAAAAAAAAAAAAAAAAAAAAAAAAAAAAAAAAAAAAAAAAAAAAAAAAAAAAAAAAAAAAAAAAAAAAAAAAAAAAAAAAAAAAAAAAAAAAAAAAAAAAAAAAAAAAAAAAAAAAAAAAAAAAAAAAAAAAAAAAAAAAAAAAAAAAAAAAAAAAAAAAAAAAAAAAAAAAAAAAAAAAAAAAAAAAAAAAAAAAAAAAAAAAAAAAAAAAAAAAAAAAAAAAAAAAAAAAAAAAAAAAAAAAAAAAAAAAAAAAAAAAAAAAAAAAAAAAAAAAAAAAAAAAAAAAAAAAAAAAAAAAAAAAAAAAAAAAAAAAAAAAAAAAAAAAAAAAAAAAAAAAAAAAAAAAAAAAAAAAAAAAAAAAAAAAAAAAAAAAAAAAAAAAAAAAAAAAAAAAAAAAAAAAAAAAAAAAAAAAAAAAAAAAAAAAAAAAAAAAAAAAAAAAAAAAAAAAAAAAAAAAAAAAAAAAAAAAAAAAAAAAAAAAAAAAAAAAAAAAAAAAAAAAAAAAAAAAAAAAAAAAAAAAAAAAAAAAAAAAAAAAAAAAAAAAAAAAAAAAAAAAAAAAAAAAAAAAAAAAAAAAAAAAAAAAAAAAAAAAAAAAAAAAAAAAAAAAAAAAAAAAAAAAAAAAAAAAAAAAAAAAAAAAAAAAAAAAAAAAAAAAAAAAAAAAAAAAAAAAAAAAAAAAAAAAAAAAAAAAAAAAAAAAAAAAAAAAAAAAAAAAAAAAAAAAAAAAAAAAAAAAAAAAAAAAAAAAAAAAAAAAAAAAAAAAAAAAAAAAAAAAAAAAAAAAAAAAAAAAAAAAAAAAAAAAAAAAAAAAAAAAAAAAAAAAAAAAAAAAAAAAAAAAAAAAAAAAAAAAAAAAAAAAAAAAAAAAAAAAAAAAAAAAAAAAAAAAAAAAAAAAAAAAAAAAAAAAAAAAAAAAAAAAAAAAAAAAAAAAAAAAAAAAAAAAAAAAAAAAAAAAAAAAAAAAAAAAAAAAAAAAAAAAAAAAAAAAAAAAAAAAAAAAAAAAAAAAAAAAAAAAAAAAAAAAAAAAAAAAAAAAAAAAAAAAAAAAAAAAAAAAAAAAAAAAAAAAAAAAAAAAAAAAAAAAAAAAAAAAAAAAAAAAAAAAAAAAAAAAAAAAAAAAAAAAAAAAAAAAAAAAAAAAAAAAAAAAAAAAAAAAAAAAAAAAAAAAAAAAAAAAAAAAAAAAAAAAAAAAAAAAAAAAAAAAAAAAAAAAAAAAAAAAAAAAAAAAAAAAAAAAAAAAAAAAAAAAAAAAAAAAAAAAAAAAAAAAAAAAAAAAAAAAAAAAAAAAAAAAAAAAAAAAAAAAAAAAAAAAAAAAAAAAAAAAAAAAAAAAAAAAAAAAAAAAAAAAAAAAAAAAAAAAAAAAAAAAAAAAAAAAAAAAAAAAAAAAAAAAAAAAAAAAAAAAAAAAAAAAAAAAAAAAAAAAAAAAAAAAAAAAAAAAAAAAAAAAAAAAAAAAAAAAAAAAAAAAAAAAAAAAAAAAAAAAAAAAAAAAAAAAAAAAAAAAAAAAAAAAAAAAAAAAAAAAAAAAAAAAAAAAAAAAAAAAAAAAAAAAAAAAAAAAAAAAAAAAAAAAAAAAAAAAAAAAAAAAAAAAAAAAAAAAAAAAAAAAAAAAAAAAAAAAAAAAAAAAAAAAAAAAAAAAAAAAAAAAAAAAAAAAAAAAAAAAAAAAAAAAAAAAAAAAAAAAAAAAAAAAAAAAAAAAAAAAAAAAAAAAAAAAAAAAAAAAAAAAAAAAAAAAAAAAAAAAAAAAAAAAAAAAATAAAAAAAAAAAAAAAAAAAAAAAAAAAAAAAAAAAAAAAAAAAAAAAAAAAAAAAAAAAAAAAAAAAAAAAAAAAAAAAAAAAAAAAAAAAAAAAAAAAAAAAAAAAAAAAAAAAAAAAAAAAAAAAAAAAAAAAAAAAAAAAAAAAAAAAAAAAAAAAAAAAAAAAAAAAAAAAAAAAAAAAAAAAAAAAAAAAAAAAAAAAAAAAAAAAAAAAAAAAAAAAAAAAAAAAAAAAAAAAAAAAAAAAAAAAAAAAAAAAAAAAAAAAAAAAAAAAAAAAAAAAAAAAAAAAAAAAAAAAAAAAAAAAAAAAAAAAAAAAAAAAAAAAAAAAAAAAAAAAAAAAAAAAAAAAAAAAAAAAAAAAAAAAAAAAAAAAAAAAAAAAAAAAAAAAAAAAAAAAAAAAAAAAAAAAAAAAAAAAAAAAAAAAAAAAAAAAAAAAAAAAAAAAAAAAAAAAAAAAAAAAAAAAAAAAAAAAAAAAAAAAAAAAAAAAAAAAAAAAAAAAAAAAAAAAAAAAAAAAAAAAAAAAAAAAAAAAAAAAAAAAAAAAAAAAAAAAAAAAAAAAAAAAAAAAAAAAAAAAAAAAAAAAAAAAAAAAAAAAAAAAAAAAAAAAAAAAAAAAAAAAAAAAAAAAAAAAAAAAAAAAAAAAAAAAAAAAAAAAAAAAAAAAAAAAAAAAAAAAAAAAAAAAAAAAAAAAAAAAAAAAAAAAAAAAAAAAAAAAAAAAAAAAAAAAAAAAAAAAAAAAAAAAAAAAAAAAAAAAAAAAAAAAAAAAAAAAAAAAAAAAAAAAAAAAAAAAAAAAAAAAAAAAAAAAAAAAAAAAAAAAAAAAAAAAAAAAAAAAAAAAAAAAAAAAAAAAAAAAAAAAAAAAAAAAAAAAAAAAAAAAAAAAAAAAAAAAAAAAAAAAAAAAAAAAAAAAAAAAAAAAAAAAAAAAAAAAAAAAAAAAAAAAAAAAAAAAAAAAAAAAAAAAAAAAAAAAAAAAAAAAAAAAAAAAAAAAAAAAAAAAAAAAAAAAAAAAAAAAAAAAAAAAAAAAAAAAAAAAAAAAAAAAAAAAAAAAAAAAAAAAAAAAAAAAAAAAAAAAAAAAAAAAAAAAAAAAAAAAAAAAAAAAAAAAAAAAAAAAAAAAAAAAAAAAAAAAAAAAAAAAAAAAAAAAAAAAAAAAAAAAAAAAAAAAAAAAAAAAAAAAAAAAAAAAAAAAAAAAAAAAAAAAAAAAAAAAAAAAAAAAAAAAAAAAAAAAAAAAAAAAAAAAAAAAAAAAAAAAAAAAAAAAAAAAAAAAAAAAAAAAAAAAAAAAAAAAAAAAAAAAAAAAAAAAAAAAAAAAAAAAAAAAAAAAAAAAAAAAAAAAAAAAAAAAAAAAAAAAAAAAAAAAAAAAAAAAAAAAAAAAAAAAAAAAAAAAAAAAAAAAAAAAAAAAAAAAAAAAAAAAAAAAAAAAAAAAAAAAAAAAAAAAAAAAAAAAAAAAAAAAAAAAAAAAAAAAAAAAAAAAAAAAAAAAAAAAAAAAAAAAAAAAAAAAAAAAAAAAAAAAAAAAAAAAAAAAAAAAAAAAAAAAAAAAAAAAAAAAAAAAAAAAAAAAAAAAAAAAAAAAAAAAAAAAAAAAAAAAAAAAAAAAAAAAAAAAAAAAAAAAAAAAAAAAAAAAAAAAAAAAAAAAAAAAAAAAAAAAAAAAAAAAAAAAAAAAAAAAAAAAAAAAAAAAAAAAAAAAAAAAAAAAAAAAAAAAAAAAAAAAAAAAAAAAAAAAAAAAAAAAAAAAAAAAAAAAAAAAAAAAAAAAAAAAAAAAAAAAAAAAAAAAAAAAAAAAAAAAAAAAAAAAAAAAAAAAAAAAAAAAAAAAAAAAAAAAAAAAAAAAAAAAAAAAAAAAAAAAAAAAAAAAAAAAAAAAAAAAAAAAAAAAAAAAAAAAAAAAAAAAAAAAAAAAAAAAAAAAAAAAAAAAAAAAAAAAAAAAAAAAAAAAAAAAAAAAAAAAAAAAAAAAAAAAAAAAAAAAAAAAAAAAAAAAAAAAAAAAAAAAAAAAAAAAAAAAAAAAAAAAAAAAAAAAAAAAAAAAAAAAAAAAAAAAAAAAAAAAAAAAAAAAAAAAAAAAAAAAAAAAAAAAAAAAAAAAAAAAAAAAAAAAAAAAAAAAAAAAAAAAAAAAAAAAAAAAAAAAAAAAAAAAAAAAAAAAAAAAAAAAAAAAAAAAAAAAAAAAAAAAAAAAAAAAAAAAAAAAAAAAAAAAAAAAAAAAAAAAAAAAAAAAAAAAAAAAAAAAAAAAAAAAAAAAAAAAAAAAAAAAAAAAAAAAAAAAAAAAAAAAAAAAAAAAAAAAAAAAAAAAAAAAAAAAAAAAAAAAAAAAAAAAAAAAAAAAAAAAAAAAAAAAAAAAAAAAAAAAAAAAAAAAAAAAAAAAAAAAAAAAAAAAAAAAAAAAAAAAAAAAAAAAAAAAAAAAAAAAAAAAAAAAAAAAAAAAAAAAAAAAAAAAAAAAAAAAAAAAAAAAAAAAAAAAAAAAAAAAAAAAAAAAAAAAAAAAAAAAAAAAAAAAAAAAAAAAAAAAAAAAAAAAAAAAAAAAAAAAAAAAAAAAAAAAAAAAAAAAAAAAAAAAAAAAAAAAAAAAAAAAAAAAAAAAAAAAAAAAAAAAAAAAAAAAAAAAAAAAAAAAAAAAAAAAAAAAAAAAAAAAAAAAAAAAAAAAAAAAAAAAAAAAAAAAAAAAAAAAAAAAAAAAAAAAAAAAAAAAAAAAAAAAAAAAAAAAAAAAAAAAAAAAAAAAAAAAAAAAAAAAAAAAAAAAAAAAAAAAAAAAAAAAAAAAAAAAAAAAAAAAAAAAAAAAAAAAAAAAAAAAAAAAAAAAAAAAAAAAAAAAAAAAAAAAAAAAAAAAAAAAAAAAAAAAAAAAAAAAAAAAAAAAAAAAAAAAAAAAAAAAAAAAAAAAAAAAAAAAAAAAAAAAAAAAAAAAAAAAAAAAAAAAAAAAAAAAAAAAAAAAAAAAAAAAAAAAAAAAAAAAAAAAAAAAAAAAAAAAAAAAAAAAAAAAAAAAAAAAAAAAAAAAAAAAAAAAAAAAAAAAAAAAAAAAAAAAAAAAAAAAAAAAAAAAAAAAAAAAAAAAAAAAAAAAAAAAAAAAAAAAAAAAAAAAAAAAAAAAAAAAAAAAAAAAAAAAAAAAAAAAAAAAAAAAAAAAAAAAAAAAAAAAAAAAAAAAAAAAAAAAAAAAAAAAAAAAAAAAAAAAAAAAAAAAAAAAAAAAAAAAAAAAAAAAAAAAAAAAAAAAAAAAAAAAAAAAAAAAAAAAAAAAAAAAAAAAAAAAAAAAAAAAAAAAAAAAAAAAAAAAAAAAAAAAAAAAAAAAAAAAAAAAAAAAAAAAAAAAAAAAAAAAAAAAAAAAAAAAAAAAAAAAAAAAAAAAAAAAAAAAAAAAAAAAAAAAAAAAAAAAAAAAAAAAAAAAAAAAAAAAAAAAAAAAAAAAAAAAAAAAAAAAAAAAAAAAAAAAAAAAAAAAAAAAAAAAAAAAAAAAAAAAAAAAAAAAAAAAAAAAAAAAAAAAAAAAAAAAAAAAAAAAAAAAAAAAAAAAAAAAAAAAAAAAAAAAAAAAAAAAAAAAAAAAAAAAAAAAAAAAAAAAAAAAAAAAAAAAAAAAAAAAAAAAAAAAAAAAAAAAAAAAAAAAAAAAAAAAAAAAAAAAAAAAAAAAAAAAAAAAAAAAAAAAAAAAAAAAAAAAAAAAAAAAAAAAAAAAAAAAAAAAAAAAAAAAAAAAAAAAAAAAAAAAAAAAAAAAAAAAAAAAAAAAAAAAAAAAAAAAAAAAAAAAAAAAAAAAAAAAAAAAAAAAAAAAAAAAAAAAAAAAAAAAAAAAAAAAAAAAAAAAAAAAAAAAAAAAAAAAAAAAAAAAAAAAAAAAAAAAAAAAAAAAAAAAAAAAAAAAAAAAAAAAAAAAAAAAAAAAAAAAAAAAAAAAAAAAAAAAAAAAAAAAAAAAAAAAAAAAAAAAAAAAAAAAAAAAAAAAAAAAAAAAAAAAAAAAAAAAAAAAAAAAAAAAAAAAAAAAAAAAAAAAAAAAAAAAAAAAAAAAAAAAAAAAAAAAAAAAAAAAAAAAAAAAAAAAAAAAAAAAAAAAAAAAAAAAAAAAAAAAAAAAAAAAAAAAAAAAAAAAAAAAAAAAAAAAAAAAAAAAAAAAAAAAAAAAAAAAAAAAAAAAAAAAAAAAAAAAAAAAAAAAAAAAAAAAAAAAAAAAAAAAAAAAAAAAAAAAAAAAAAAAAAAAAAAAAAAAAAAAAAAAAAAAAAAAAAAAAAAAAAAAAAAAAAAAAAAAAAAAAAAAAAAAAAAAAAAAAAAAAAAAAAAAAAAAAAAAAAAAAAAAAAAAAAAAAAAAAAAAAAAAAAAAAAAAAAAAAAAAAAAAAAAAAAAAAAAAAAAAAAAAAAAAAAAAAAAAAAAAAAAAAAAAAAAAAAAAAAAAAAAAAAAAAAAAAAAAAAAAAAAAAAAAAAAAAAAAAAAAAAAAAAAAAAAAAAAAAAAAAAAAAAAAAAAAAAAAAAAAAAAAAAAAAAAAAAAAAAAAAAAAAAAAAAAAAAAAAAAAAAAAAAAAAAAAAAAAAAAAAAAAAAAAAAAAAAAAAAAAAAAAAAAAAAAAAAAAAAAAAAAAAAAAAAAAAAAAAAAAAAAAAAAAAAAAAAAAAAAAAAAAAAAAAAAAAAAAAAAAAAAAAAAAAAAAAAAAAAAAAAAAAAAAAAAAAAAAAAAAAAAAAAAAAAAAAAAAAAAAAAAAAAAAAAAAAAAAAAAAAAAAAAAAAAAAAAAAAAAAAAAAAAAAAAAAAAAAAAAAAAAAAAAAAAAAAAAAAAAAAAAAAAAAAAAAAAAAAAAAAAAAAAAAAAAAAAAAAAAAAAAAAAAAAAAAAAAAAAAAAAAAAAAAAAAAAAAAAAAAAAAAAAAAAAAAAAAAAAAAAAAAAAAAAAAAAAAAAAAAAAAAAAAAAAAAAAAAAAAAAAAAAAAAAAAAAAAAAAAAAAAAAAAAAAAAAAAAAAAAAAAAAAAAAAAAAAAAAAAAAAAAAAAAAAAAAAAAAAAAAAAAAAAAAAAAAAAAAAAAAAAAAAAAAAAAAAAAAAAAAAAAAAAAAAAAAAAAAAAAAAAAAAAAAAAAAAAAAAAAAAAAAAAAAAAAAAAAAAAAAAAAAAAAAAAAAAAAAAAAAAAAAAAAAAAAAAAAAAAAAAAAAAAAAAAAAAAAAAAAAAAAAAAAAAAAAAAAAAAAAAAAAAAAAAAAAAAAAAAAAAAAAAAAAAAAAAAAAAAAAAAAAAAAAAAAAAAAAAAAAAAAAAAAAAAAAAAAAAAAAAAAAAAAAAAAAAAAAAAAAAAAAAAAAAAAAAAAAAAAAAAAAAAAAAAAAAAAAAAAAAAAAAAAAAAAAAAAAAAAAAAAAAAAAAAAAAAAAAAAAAAAAAAAAAAAAAAAAAAAAAAAAAAAAAAAAAAAAAAAAAAAAAAAAAAAAAAAAAAAAAAAAAAAAAAAAAAAAAAAAAAAAAAAAAAAAAAAAAAAAAAAAAAAAAAAAAAAAAAAAAAAAAAAAAAAAAAAAAAAAAAAAAAAAAAAAAAAAAAAAAAAAAAAAAAAAAAAAAAAAAAAAAAAAAAAAAAAAAAAAAAAAAAAAAAAAAAAAAAAAAAAAAAAAAAAAAAAAAAAAAAAAAAAAAAAAAAAAAAAAAAAAAAAAAAAAAAAAAAAAAAAAAAAAAAAAAAAAAAAAAAAAAAAAAAAAAAAAAAAAAAAAAAAAAAAAAAAAAAAAAAAAAAAAAAAAAAAAAAAAAAAAAAAAAAAAAAAAAAAAAAAAAAAAAAAAAAAAAAAAAAAAAAAAAAAAAAAAAAAAAAAAAAAAAAAAAAAAAAAAAAAAAAAAAAAAAAAAAAAAAAAAAAAAAAAAAAAAAAAAAAAAAAATAAAAAAAAAAAAAAAAAAAAAAAAAAAAAAAAAAAAAAAAAAAAAAAAAAAAAAAAAAAAAAAAAAAAAAAAAAAAAAAAAAAAAAAAAAAAAAAAAAAAAAAAAAAAAAAAAAAAAAAAAAAAAAAAAAAAAAAAAAAAAAAAAAAAAAAAAAAAAAAAAAAAAAAAAAAAAAAAAAAAAAAAAAAAAAAAAAAAAAAAAAAAAAAAAAAAAAAAAAAAAAAAAAAAAAAAAAAAAAAAAAAAAAAAAAAAAAAAAAAAAAAAAAAAAAAAAAAAAAAAAAAAAAAAAAAAAAAAAAAAAAAAAAAAAAAAAAAAAAAAAAAAAAAAAAAAAAAAAAAAAAAAAAAAAAAAAAAAAAAAAAAAAAAAAAAAAAAAAAAAAAAAAAAAAAAAAAAAAAAAAAAAAAAAAAAAAAAAAAAAAAAAAAAAAAAAAAAAAAAAAAAAAAAAAAAAAAAAAAAAAAAAAAAAAAAAAAAAAAAAAAAAAAAAAAAAATAAAAAAAAAAAAAAAAAAAAAAAAAAAAAAAAAAAAAAAAAAAAAAAAAAAAAAAAAAAAAAAAAAAAAAAAAAAAAAAAAAAAAAAAAAAAAAAAAAAAAAAAAAAAAAAAAAAAAAAAAAAAAAAAAAAAAAAAAAAAAAAAAAAAAAAAAAAAAAAAAAAAAAAAAAAAAAAAAAAAAAAAAAAAAAAAAAAAAAAAAAAAAAAAAAAAAAAAAAAAAAAAAAAAAAAAAAAAAAAAAAAAAAAAAAAAAAAAAAAAAAAAAAAAAAAAAAAAAAAAAAAAAAAAAAAAAAAAAAAAAAAAAAAAAAAAAAAAAAAAAAAAAAAAAAAAAAAAAAAAAAAAAAAAAAAAAAAAAAAAAAAAAAAAAAAAAAAAAAAAAAAAAAAAAAAAAAAAAAAAAAAAAAAAAAAAAAAAAAAAAAAAAAAAAAAAAAAAAAAAAAAAAAAAAAAAAAAAAAAAAAAAAAAAAAAAAAAAAAAAAAAAAAAAAAAAAAAAAAAAAAAAAAAAAAAAAAAAAAAAAAAAAAAAAAAAAAAAAAAAAAAAAAAAAAAAAAAAAAAAAAAAAAAAAAAAAAAAAAAAAAAAAAAAAAAAAAAAAAAAAAAAAAAAAAAAAAAAAAAAAAAAAAAAAAAAAAAAAAAAAAAAAAAAAAAAAAAAAAAAAAAAAAAAAAAAAAAAAAAAAAAAAAAAAAAAAAAAAAAAAAAAAAAAAAAAAAAAAAAAAAAAAAAAAAAAAAAAAAAAAAAAAAAAAAAAAAAAAAAAAAAAAAAAAAAAAAAAAAAAAAAAAAAAAAAAAAAAAAAAAAAAAAAAAAAAAAAAAAAAAAAAAAAAAAAAAAAAAAAAAAAAAAAAAAAAAAAAAAAAAAAAAAAAAAAAAAAAAAAAAAAAAAAAAAAAAAAAAAAAAAAAAAAAAAAAAAAAAAAAAAAAAAAAAAAAAAAAAAAAAAAAAAAAAAAAAAAAAAAAAAAAAAAAAAAAAAAAAAAAAAAAAAAAAAAAAAAAAAAAAAAAAAAAAAAAAAAAAAAAAAAAAAAAAAAAAAAAAAAAAAAAAAAAAAAAAAAAAAAAAAAAAAAAAAAAAAAAAAAAAAAAAAAAAAAAAAAAAAAAAAAAAAAAAAAAAAAAAAAAAAAAAAAAAAAAAAAAAAAAAAAAAAAAAAAAAAAAAAAAAAAAAAAAAAAAAAAAAAAAAAAAAAAAAAAAAAAAAAAAAAAAAAAAAAAAAAAAAAAAAAAAAAAAAAAAAAAAAAAAAAAAAAAAAAAAAAAAAAAAAAAAAAAAAAAAAAAAAAAAAAAAAAAAAAAAAAAAAAAAAAAAAAAAAAAAAAAAAAAAAAAAAAAAAAAAAAAAAAAAAAAAAAAAAAAAAAAAAAAAAAAAAAAAAAAAAAAAAAAAAAAAAAAAAAAAAAAAAAAAAAAAAAAAAAAAAAAAAAAAAAAAAAAAAAAAAAAAAAAAAAAAAAAAAAAAAAAAAAAAAAAAAAAAAAAAAAAAAAAAAAAAAAAAAAAAAAAAAAAAAAAAAAAAAAAAAAAAAAAAAAAAAAAAAAAAAAAAAAAAAAAAAAAAAAAAAAAATAAAAAAAAAAAAAAAAAAAAAAAAAAAAAAAAAAAAAAAAAAAAAAAAAAAAAAAAAAAAAAAAAAAAAAAAAAAAAAAAAAAAAAAAAAAAAAAAAAAAAAAAAAAAAAAAAAAAAAAAAAAAAAAAAAAAAAAAAAAAAAAAAAAAAAAAAAAAAAAAAAAAAAAAAAAAAAAAAAAAAAAAAAAAAAAAAAAAAAAAAAAAAAAAAAAAAAAAAAAAAAAAAAAAAAAAAAAAAAAAAAAAAAAAAAAAAAAAAAAAAAAAAAAAAAAAAAAAAAAAAAAAAAAAAAAAAAAAAAAAAAAAAAAAAAAAAAAAAAAAAAAAAAAAAAAAAAAAAAAAAAAAAAAAAAAAAAAAAAAAAAAAAAAAAAAAAAAAAAAAAAAAAAAAAAAAAAAAAAAAAAAAAAAAAAAAAAAAAAAAAAAAAAAAAAAAAAAAAAAAAAAAAAAAAAAAAAAAAAAAAAAAAAAAAAAAAAAAAAAAAAAAAAAAAAAAAAAAAAAAAAAAAAAAAAAAAAAAAAAAAAAAAAAAAAAAAAAAAAAAAAAAAAAAAAAAAAAAAAAAAAAAAAAAAAAAAAAAAAAAAAAAAAAAAAAAAAAAAAAAAAAAAAAAAAAAAAAAAAAAAAAAAAAAAAAAAAAAAAAAAAAAAAAAAAAAAAAAAAAAAAAAAAAAAAAAAAAAAAAAAAAAAAAAAAAAAAAAAAAAAAAAAAAAAAAAAAAAAAAAAAAAAAAAAAAAAAAAAAAAAAAAAAAAAAAAAAAAAAAAAAAAAAAAAAAAAAAAAAAAAAAAAAAAAAAAAAAAAAAAAAAAAAAAAAAAAAAAAAAAAAAAAAAAAAAAAAAAAAAAAAAAAAAAAAAAAAAAAAAAAAAAAAAAAAAAAAAAAAAAAAAAAAAAAAAAAAAAAAAAAAAAAAAAAAAAAAAAAAAAAAAAAAAAAAAAAAAAAAAAAAAAAAAAAAAAAAAAAAAAAAAAAAAAAAAAAAAAAAAAAAAAAAAAAAAAAAAAAAAAAAAAAAAAAAAAAAAAAAAAAAAAAAAAAAAAAAAAAAAAAAAAAAAAAAAAAAAAAAAAAAAAAAAAAAAAAAAAAAAAAAAAAAAAAAAAAAAAAAAAAAAAAAAAAAAAAAAAAAAAAAAAAAAAAAAAAAAAAAAAAAAAAAAAAAAAAAAAAAAAAAAAAAAAAAAAAAAAAAAAAAAAAAAAAAAAAAAAAAAAAAAAAAAAAAAAAAAAAAAAAAAAAAAAAAAAAAAAAAAAAAAAAAAAAAAAAAAAAAAAAAAAAAAAAAAAAAAAAAAAAAAAAAAAAAAAAAAAAAAAAAAAAAAAAAAAAAAAAAAAAAAAAAAAAAAAAAAAAAAAAAAAAAAAAAAAAAAAAAAAAAAAAAAAAAAAAAAAAAAAAAAAAAAAAAAAAAAAAAAAAAAAAAAAAAAAAAAAAAAAAAAAAAAAAAAAAAAAAAAAAAAAAAAAAAAAAAAAAAAAAAAAAAAAAAAAAAAAAAAAAAAAAAAAAAAAAAAAAAAAAAAAAAAAAAAAAAAAAAAAAAAAAAAAAAAAAAAAAAAAAAAAAAAAAAAAAAAAAAAAAAAAAAAAAAAAAAAAAAAAAAAAAAAAAAAAAAAAAAAAAAAAAAAAAAAAAAAAAAAAAAAAAAAAAAAAAAAAAAAAAAAAAAAAAAAAAAAAAAAAAAAAAAAAAAAAAAAAAAAAAAAAAAAAAAAAAAAAAAAAAAAAAAAAAAAAAAAAAAAAAAAAAAAAAAAAAAAAAAAAAAAAAAAAAAAAAAAAAAAAAAAAAAAAAAAAAAAAAAAAAAAAAAAAAAAAAAAAAAAAAAAAAAAAAAAAAAAAAAAAAAAAAAAAAAAAAAAAAAAAAAAAAAAAAAAAAAAAAAAAAAAAAAAAAAAAAAAAAAAAAAAAAAAAAAAAAAAAAAAAAAAAAAAAAAAAAAAAAAAAAAAAAAAAAAAAAAAAAAAAAAAAAAAAAAAAAAAAAAAAAAAAAAAAAAAAAAAAAAAAAAAAAAAAAAAAAAAAAAAAAAAAAAAAAAAAAAAAAAAAAAAAAAAAAAAAAAAAAAAAAAAAAAAAAAAAAAAAAAAAAAAAAAAAAAAAAAAAAAAAAAAAAAAAAAAAAAAAAAAAAAAAAAAAAAAAAAAAAAAAAAAAAAAAAAAAAAAAAAAAAAAAAAAAAAAAAAAAAAAAAAAAAAAAAAAAAAAAAAAAAAAAAAAAAAAAAAAAAAAAAAAAAAAAAAAAAAAAAAAAAAAAAAAAAAAAAAAAAAAAAAAAAAAAAAAAAAAAAAAAAAAAAAAAAAAAAAAAAAAAAAAAAAAAAAAAAAAAAAAAAAAAAAAAAAAAAAAAAAAAAAAAAAAAAAAAAAAAAAAAAAAAAAAAAAAAAAAAAAAAAAAAAAAAAAAAAAAAAAAAAAAAAAAAAAAAAAAAAAAAAAAAAAAAAAAAAAAAAAAAAAAAAAAAAAAAAAAAAAAAAAAAAAAAAAAAAAAAAAAAAAAAAAAAAAAAAAAAAAAAAAAAAAAAAAAAAAAAAAAAAAAAAAAAAAAAAAAAAAAAAAAAAAAAAAAAAAAAAAAAAAAAAAAAAAAAAAAAAAAAAAAAAAAAAAAAAAAAAAAAAAAAAAAAAAAAAAAAAAAAAAAAAAAAAAAAAAAAAAAAAAAAAAAAAAAAAAAAAAAAAAAAAAAAAAAAAAAAAAAAAAAAAAAAAAAAAAAAAAAAAAAAAAAAAAAAAAAAAAAAAAAAAAAAAAAAAAAAAAAAAAAAAAAAAAAAAAAAAAAAAAAAAAAAAAAAAAAAAAAAAAAAAAAAAAAAAAAAAAAAAAAAAAAAAAAAAAAAAAAAAAAAAAAAAAAAAAAAAAAAAAAAAAAAAAAAAAAAAAAAAAAAAAAAAAAAAAAAAAAAAAAAAAAAAAAAAAAAAAAAAAAAAAAAAAAAAAATAAAAAAAAAAAAAAAAAAAAAAAAAAAAAAAAAAAAAAAAAAAAAAAAAAAAAAAAAAAAAAAAAAAAAAAAAAAAAAAAAAAAAAAAAAAAAAAAAAAAAAAAAAAAAAAAAAAAAAAAAAAAAAAAAAAAAAAAAAAAAAAAAAAAAAAAAAAAAAAAAAAAAAAAAAAAAAAAAAAAAAAAAAAAAAAAAAAAAAAAAAAAAAAAAAAAAAAAAAAAAAAAAAAAAAAAAAAAAAAAAAAAAAAAAAAAAAAAAAAAAAAAAAAAAAAAAAAAAAAAAAAAAAAAAAAAAAAAAAAAAAAAAAAAAAAAAAAAAAAAAAAAAAAAAAAAAAAAAAAAAAAAAAAAAAAAAAAAAAAAAAAAAAAAAAAAAAAAAAAAAAAAAAAAAAAAAAAAAAAAAAAAAAAAAAAAAAAAAAAAAAAAAAAAAAAAAAAAAAAAAAAAAAAAAAAAAAAAAAAAAAAAAAAAAAAAAAAAAAAAAAAAAAAAAAAAAAAAAAAAAAAAAAAAAAAAAAAAAAAAAAAAAAAAAAAAAAAAAAAAAAAAAAAAAAAAAAAAAAAAAAAAAAAAAAAAAAAAAAAAAAAAAAAAAAAAAAAAAAAAAAAAAAAAAAAAAAAAAAAAAAAAAAAAAAAAAAAAAAAAAAAAAAAAAAAAAAAAAAAAAAAAAAAAAAAAAAAAAAAAAAAAACAAAAAAAAAAAAAAAAAAAAAAAAAAAAAAAAAAAAAAAAAAAAAAAAAAAAAAAAAAAAAAAAAAAAAAAAAAAAAAAAAAAAAAAAAAAAAAAAAAAAAAAAAAAAAAAAAAAAAAAAAAAAAAAAAAAAAAAAAAAAAAAAAAAAAAAAAAAAAAAAAAAAAAAAAAAAAAAAAAAAAAAAAAAAAAAAAAAAAAAAAAAAAAAAAAAAAAAAAAAAAAAAAAAAAAAAAAAAAAAAAAAAAAAAAAAAAAAAAAAAAAAAAAAAAAAAAAAAAAAAAAAAAAAAAAAAAAAAAAAAAAAAAAAAAAAAAAAAAAAAAAAAAAAAAAAAAAAAAAAAAAAAAAAAAAAAAAAAAAAAAAAAAAAAAAAAAAAAAAAAAAAAAAAAAAAAAAAAAAAAAAAAAAAAAAAAAAAAAAAAAAAAAAAAAAAAAAAAAAAAAAAAAAAAAAAAAAAAAAAAAAAAAAAAAAAAAAAAAAAAAAAAAAAAAAAAAAAAAAAAAAACAAAAAAAAAAAAAAAAAAAAAAAAAAAAAAAAAAAAAAAAAAAAAAAAAAAAAAAAAAAAAAAAAAAAAAAAAAAAAAAAAAAAAAAAAAAAAAAAAAAAAAAAAAAAAAAAAAAAAAAAAAAAAAAAAAAAAAAAAAAAAAAAAAAAAAAAAAAAAAAAAAAAAAAAAAAAAAAAAAAAAAAAAAAAAAAAAAAAAAAAAAAAAAAAAAAAAAAAAAAAAAAAAAAAAAAAAAAAAAAAAAAAAAAAAAAAAAAAAAAAAAAAAAAAAAAAAAAAAAAAAAAAAAAAAAAAAAAAAAAAAAAAAAAAAAAAAAAAAAAAAAAAAAAAAAAAAAAAAAAAAAAAAAAAAAAAAAAAAAAAAAAAAAAAAAAAAAAAAAAAAAAAAAAAAAAAAAAAAAAAAAAAAAAAAAAAAAAAAAAAAAAAAAAAAAAAAAAAAAAAAAAAAAAAAAAAAAAAAAAAAAAAAAAAAAAAAAAAAAAAAAAAAAAAAAAAAAAAAAAAAAAAAAAAAAAAAAAAAAAAAAAAAAAAAAAAAAAAAAAAAAAAAAAAAAAAAAAAAAAAAAAAAAAAAAAAAAAAAAAAAAAAAAAAAAAAAAAAAAAAAAAAAAAAAAAAAAAAAAAAAAAAAAAAAAAAAAAAAAAAAAAAAAAAAAAAAAAAAAAAAAAAAAAAAAAAAAAAAAAAAAAAAAAAAAAAAAAAAAAAAAAAAAAAAAAAAAAAAAAAAAAAAAAAAAAAAAAAAAAAAAAAAAAAAAAAAAAAAAAAAAAAAAAAAAAAAAAAAAAAAAAAAAAAAAAAAAAAAAAAAAAAAAAAAAAAAAAAAAAAAAAAAAAAAAAAAAAAAAAAAAAAAAAAAAAAAAAAAAAAAAAAAAAAAAAAAAAAAAAAAAAAAAAAAAAAAAAAAAAAAAAAAAAAAAAAAAAAAAAAAAAAAAAAAAAAAAAAAAAAAAAAAAAAAAAAAAAAAAAAAAAAAAAAAAAAAAAAAAAAAAAAAAAAAAAAAAAAAAAAAAAAAAAAAAAAAAAAAAAAAAAAAAAAAAAAAAAAAAAAAAAAAAAAAAAAAAAAAAAAAAAAAAAAAAAAAAAAAAAAAAAAAAAAAAAAAAAAAAAAAAAAAAAAAAAAAAAAAAAAAAAAAAAAAAAAAAAAAAAAAAAAAAAAAAAAAAAAAAAAAAAAAAAAAAAAAAAAAAAAAAAAAATAAAAAAAAAAAAAAAAAAAAAAAAAAAAAAAAAAAAAAAAAAAAAAAAAAAAAAAAAAAAAAAAAAAAAAAAAAAAAAAAAAAAAAAAAAAAAAAAAAAAAAAAAAAAAAAAAAAAAAAAAAAAAAAAAAAAAAAAAAAAAAAAAAAAAAAAAAAAAAAAAAAAAAAAAAAAAAAAAAAAAAAAAAAAAAAAAAAAAAAAAAAAAAAAAAAAAAAAAAAAAAAAAAAAAAAAAAAAAAAAAAAAAAAAAAAAAAAAAAAAAAAAAAAAAAAAAAAAAAAAAAAAAAAAAAAAAAAAAAAAAAAAAAAAAAAAAAAAAAAAACAAAAAAAAAAAAAAAAAAAAAAAAAAAAAAAAAAAAAAAAAAAAAAAAAAAAAAAAAAAAAAAAAAAAAAAAAAAAAAAAAAAAAAAAAAAAAAAAAAAAAAAAAAAAAAAAAAAAAAAAAAAAAAAAAAAAAAAAAAAAAAAAAAAAAAAAAAAAAAAAAAAAAAAAAAAAAAAAAAAAAAAAAAAAAAAAAAAAAAAAAAAAAAAAAAAAAAAAAAAAAAAAAAAAAAAAAAAAAAAAAAAAAAAAAAAAAAAAAAAAAAAAAAAAAAAAAAAAAAAAAAAAAAAAAAAAAAAAAAAAAAAAAAAAAAAAAAAAAAAAAAAAAAAAAAAAAAAAAAAAAAAAAAAAAAAAAAAAAAAAAAAAAAAAAAAAAAAAAAAAAAAAAAAAAAAAAAAAAAAAAAAAAAAAAAAAAAAAAAAAAAAAAAAAAAAAAAAAAAAAAAAAAAAAAAAAAAAAAAAAAAAAAAAAAAAAAAAAAAAAAAAAAAAAAAAAAAAAAAAAAAAAAAAAAAAAAAAAAAAAAAAAAAAAAAAAAAAAAAAAAAAAAAAAAAAAAAAAAAAAAAAAAAAAAAAAAAAAAAAAAAAAAAAAAAAAAAAAAAAAAAAAAAAAAAAAAAAAAAAAAACAAAAAAAAAAAAAAAAAAAAAAAAAAAAAAAAAAAAAAAAAAAAAAAAAAAAAAAAAAAAAAAAAAAAAAAAAAAAAAAAAAAAAAAAAAAAAAAAAAAAAAAAAAAAAAAAAAAAAAAAAAAAAAAAAAAAAAAAAAAAAAAAAAAAAAAAAAAAAAAAAAAAAAAAAAAAAAAAAAAAAAAAAAAAAAAAAAAAAAAAAAAAAAAAAAAAAAAAAAAAAAAAAAAAAAAAAAAAAAAAAAAAAAAAAAAAAAAAAAAAAAAAAAAAAAAAAAAAAAAAAAAAAAAAAAAAAAAAAAAAAAAAAAAAAAAAAAAAAAAAAAAAAAAAAAAAAAAAAAAAAAAAAAAAAAAAAAAAAAAAAAAAAAAAAAAAAAAAAAAAAAAAAAAAAAAAAAAAAAAAAAAAAAAAAAAAAAAAAAAAAAAAAAAAAAAAAAAAAAAAAAAAAAAAAAAAAAAAAAAAAAAAAAAAAAAAAAAAAAAAAAAAAAAAAAAAAAAAAAAAAAAAAAAAAAAAAAAAAAAAAAAAAAAAAAAAAAAAAAAAAAAAAAAAAAAAAAAAAAAAAAAAATAAAAAAAAAAAAAAAAAAAAAAAAAAAAAAAAAAAAAAAAAAAAAAAAAAAAAAAAAAAAAAAAAAAAAAAAAAAAAAAAAAAAAAAAAAAAAAAAAAAAAAAAAAAAAAAAAAAAAAAAAAAAAAAAAAAAAAAAAAAAAAAAAAAAAAAAAAAAAAAAAAAAAAAAAAAAAAAAAAAAAAAAAAAAAAAAAAAAAAAAAAAAAAAAAAAAAAAAAAAAAAAAAAAAAAAAAAAAAAAAAAAAAAAAAAAAAAAAAAAAAAAAAAAAAAAAAAAAAAAAAAAAAAAAAAAAAAAAAAAAAAAAAAAAAAAAAAAAAAAAAAAAAAAAAAAAAAAAAAAAAAAAAAAAAAAAAAAAAAAAAAAAAAAAAAAAAAAAAAAAAAAAAAAAAAAAAAAAAAAAAAAAAAAAAAAAAAAAAAAAAAAAAAAAAAAAAAAAAAAAAAAAAAAAAAAAAAAAAAAAAAAAAAAAAAAAAAAAAAAAAAAAAAAAAAAAAAAAAAAAAAAAAAAAAAAAAAAAAAAAAAAAAAAAAAAAAAAAAAAAAAAAAAAAAAAAAAAAAAAAAAAAAAAAAAAAAAAAAAAAAAAAAAAAAAAAAAAAAAAAAAAAAAAAAAAAAAAAAAAAAAAAAAAAAAAAAAAAAAAAAAAAAAAAAAAAAAAAAAAAAAAAAAAAAAAAAAAAAAAAAAAAAAAAAAAAAAAAAAAAAAAAAAAAAAAAAAAAAAAAAAAAAAAAAAAAAAAAAAAAAAAAAAAAAAAAAAAAAAAAAAAAAAAAAAAAAAAAAAAAAAAAAAAAAAAAAAAAAAAAAAAAAAAAAAAAAAAAAAAAAAAAAAAAAAAAAAAAAAAAAAAAAAAAAAAAAAAAAAAAAAAAAAAAAAAAAAAAAAAAAAAAAAAAAAAAAAAAAAAAAAAAAAAAAAAAAAAAAAAAAAAAAAAAAAAAAAAAAAAAAAAAAAAAAAAAAAAAAAAAAAAAAAAAAAAAAAAAAAAAAAAAAAAAAAAAAAAAAAAAAAAAAAAAAAAAAAAAAAAAAAAAAAAAAAAAAAAAAAAAAAAAAAAAAAAAAAAAAAAAAAAAAAAAAAAAAAAAAAAAAAAAAAAAAAAAAAAAAAAAAAAAAAAAAAAAAAAAAAAAAAAAAAAAAAAAAAAAAAAAAAAAAAAAAAAAAAAAAAAAAAAAAAAAAAAAAAAAAAAAAAAAAAAAAAAAAAAAAAAAAAAAAAAAAAAAAAAAAAAAAAAAAAAAAAAAAAAAAAAAAAAAAAAAAAAAAAAAAAAAAAAAAAAAAAAAAAAAAAAAAAAAAAAAAAAAAAAAAAAAAAAAAAAAAAAAAAAAAAAAAAAAAAAAAAAAAAAAAAAAAAAAAAAAAAAAAAAAAAAAAAAAAAAAAAAAAAAAAAAAAAAAAAAAAAAAAAAAAAAAAAAAAAAAAAAAAAAAAAAAAAAAAAAAAAAAAAAAAAAAAAAAAAAAAAAAAAAAAAAAAAAAAAAAAAAAAAAAAAAAAAAAAAAAAAAAAAAAAAAAAAAAAAAAAAAAAAAAAAAAAAAAAAAAAAAAAAAAAAAAAAAAAAAAAAAAAAAAAAAAAAAAAAAAAAAAAAAAAAAAAAAAAAAAAAAAAAAAAAAAAAAAAAAAAAAAAAAAAAAAAAAAAAAAAAAAAAAAAAAAAAAAAAAAAAAAAAAAAAAAAAAAAAAAAAAAAAAAAAAAAAAAAAAAAAAAAAAAAAAAAAAAAAAAAAAAAAAAAAAAAAAAAAAAAAAAAAAAAAAAAAAAAAAAAAAAAAAAAAAAAAAAAAAAAAAAAAAAAAAAAAAAAAAAAAAAAAAAAAAAAAAAAAAAAAAAAAAAAAAAAAAAAAAAAAAAAAAAAAAAAAAAAAAAAAAAAAAAAAAAAAAAAAAAAAAAAAAAAAAAAAAAAAAAAAAAAAAAAAAAAAAAAAAAAAAAAAAAAAAAAAAAAAAAAAAAAAAAAAAAAAAAAAAAAAAAAAAAAAAAAAAAAAAAAAAAAAAAAAAAAAAAAAAAAAAAAAAAAAAAAAAAAAAAAAAAAAAAAAAAAAAAAAAAAAAAAAAAAAAAAAAAAAAAAAAAAAAAAAAAAAAAAAAAAAAAAAAAAAAAAAAAAAAAAAAAAAAAAAAAAAAAAAAAAAAAAAAAAAAAAAAAAAAAAAAAAAAAAAAAAAAAAAAAAAAAAAAAAAAAAAAAAAAAAAAAAAAAAAAAAAAAAAAAAAAAAAAAAAAAAAAAAAAAAAAAAAAAAAAAAAAAAAAAAAAAAAAAAAAAAAAAAAAAAAAAAAAAAAAAAAAAAAAAAAAAAAAAAAAAAAAAAAAAAAAAAAAAAAAAAAAAAAAAAAAAAAAAAAAAAAAAAAAAAAAAAAAAAAAAAAAAAAAAAAAAAAAAAAAAAAAAAAAAAAAAAAAAAAAAAAAAAAAAAAAAAAAAAAAAAAAAAAAAAAAAAAAAAAAAAAAAAAAAAAAAAAAAAAAAAAAAAAAAAAAAAAAAAAAAAACAAAAAAAAAAAAAAAAAAAAAAAAAAAAAAAAAAAAAAAAAAAAAAAAAAAAAAAAAAAAAAAAAAAAAAAAAAAAAAAAAAAAAAAAAAAAAAAAAAAAAAAAAAAAAAAAAAAAAAAAAAAAAAAAAAAAAAAAAAAAAAAAAAAAAAAAAAAAAAAAAAAAAAAAAAAAAAAAAAAAAAAAAAAAAAAAAAAAAAAAAAAAAAAAAAAAAAAAAAAAAAAAAAAAAAAAAAAAAAAAAAAAAAAAAAAAAAAAAAAAAAAAAAAAAAAAAAAAAAAAAAAAAAAAAAAAAAAAAAAAAAAAAAAAAAAAAAAAAAAAAAAAAAAAAAAAATAAAAAAAAAAAAAAAAAAAAAAAAAAAAAAAAAAAAAAAAAAAAAAAAAAAAAAAAAAAAAAAAAAAAAAAAAAAAAAAAAAAAAAAAAAAAAAAAAAAAAAAAAAAAAAAAAAAAAAAAAAAAAAAAAAAAAAAAAAAAAAAAAAAAAAAAAAAAAAAAAAAAAAAAAAAAAAAAAAAAAAAAAAAAAAAAAAAAAAAAAAAAAAAAAAAAAAAAAAAAAAAAAAAAAAAAAAAAAAAAAAAAAAAAAAAAAAAAAAAAAAAAAAAAAAAAAAAAAAAAAAAAAAAAAAAAAAAAAAAAAAAAAAAAAAAAAAAAAAAAAAAAAAAAAAAAAAAAAAAAAAAAAAAAAAAAAAAAAAAAAAAAAAAAAAAAAAAAAAAAAAAAAAAAAAAAAAAAAAAAAAAAAAAAAAAAAAAAAAAAAAAAAAAAAAAAAAAAAAAAAAAAAAAAAAAAAAAAAAAAAAAAAAAAAAAAAAAAAAAAAAAAAAAAAAAAAAAAAAAAAAAAAAAAAAAAAAAAAAAAAAAAAAAAAAAAAAAAAAAAAAAAAAAAAAAAAAAAAAAAAAAAAAAAAAAAAAAAAAAAAAAAAAAAAAAAAAAAAAAAAAAAAAAAAAAAAAAAAAAAAAAAAAAAAAAAAAAAAAAAAAAAAAAAAAAAAAAAAAAAAAAAAAAAAAAAAAAAAAAAAAAAAAAAAAAAAAAAAAAAAAAAAAAAAAAAAAAAAAAAAAAAAAAAAAAAAAAAAAAAAAAAAAAAAAAAAAAAAAAAAAAAAAAAAAAAAAAAAAAAAAAAAAAAAAAAAAAAAAAAAAAAAAAAAAAAAAAAAA
>NW_024427380.1:0-35632 GCF_017639655.2 Falco naumanni
GCGTTAGGATTGTTGCAGAGAGCTGTGCGGATGCATGTGAATGGATGGGTTGTGTTGCTCGTCCGTAGGCTCGTTTCCTCTGATGCCTTAGAGCAGTCTCCTCTGACTGTGCCTTGGGATCCAGCAGCACCCTGGATGTAGGGAGATATGTCCCTTGCCAGGATCTTATTGCACCACTGACTGGCTTCCTGGAGCATGGCAGGACATCTGGTGAATTATACAGCGTACAGAGAGATCCCAGCAACACTGCAGCAATCACCGTGGTCTCGGTGGTGTTGGGCAAATCATCCCGCTGGGGCCTCGGCCGCTGGGAATAACACCTGCCGGGACCCATCGCCACTCCCTCGCTGTTTGAAGATTTACGCTTGCAGGGTTCTCCCAGGTTCTTGCTGAAGCTGGATTTTTTTTGTGTAGTGGAAGTTCACCATTTTGGTGTTCGGTTTGGGTTATTTTGAGCCAGGATCACATTCTAGTGTCAGAGAAATGCCACGTGGGCACTGACCCAGCTCCAGTTCTGCTTCCGACAGCAGCGGTGATGCAGGAACGGGAGGAGGCCAGGGCAACTAGGGCTTTGTGTCATGGGCGATGTCTCATACCCCCTGTGGAGACCCGCAGGCAGCCGGAGCAGATTGCAAAGCCCTGATATTCCTCTTCTGCCAGTTGTTGCCTGCAAGCAGAGGGAGGCTTGGACAGTGAGCCCTGGCCGGGGTAGCCAGCTCTGACGGGACCTTGCCTTTGTTTGTGAGCTGGTTTACAGATCTCTTCTGCAATGATGAAGGCAGGCTTGGTTTTCTTTCTTTCTATCTTTGTAACTAAGAATGGAGAAATCCATTTGACTTGCTAAATCTCTTCTGAACTGAGAAAACGTGTTCACATGGCTGTAGTGACACAGGGGTATAAGGGAAGGTTTGGAGGGAAACCGTATCTTTTCTTTAGGTCAGCTGGCACTTCTGAAGAGATCCTTGATATGCTGAAGCCAGCCAGTTTAGGTCCTTTATTATAGCCCTAATTAAAAACAAACAAACAAACAAACAAAAAAAACCAAAAACCAAGCCTTTACCAGGTGCTAGTAAAGGTAAGGGACTTAATTTTTTTCACAGCTGCTTCCAAAGTCTTACACATTTTGTAAGTGTTGTTTGCTCCTTGCTCGTCATTGATGCTCTAAATAAAGGCTTACAGGGCTGTGGTTGAAAACAAGAAATGTAACGTTTGAAGATAAATGGTTTGTTGTCTCCTGTCTTAGGAGGGAGATGTCTGGCCAAATTCTTCAGTTGAAATTTACGTGATCTTCAAACCCCGAGAAGCCAGAGTGTATCAACAGTCTACTGCGACATCTCAGGTACAGCTCCTTTCTCCTCCTCCTGCTACCCACAGCAAAGGCGAGGCACAAATACTCTTCCAGCCCAGTTGGTTCCCACGGAATTTCTAGTCAGGGCCGGTGGTCAGCAGGGCAGTGCCGGCACCTTCCTGCTGTCCCTGTGGCTCCCAGCTGGTCTGTGCAGAGCCAGGGCTCAGCGCGCCTGGCTCCGACCGCTGATCCCAGAGCAGCCAAAGCAGCGAGCTTTCATACCATGCATTCGTTGTGCTGCAAGGTGTTTGTAAAGGCAGAGAGGTACACAGCAGAAGAGCTTTGGTGGGCGAGCACTAAGCCCCTACAGACCTCCAGGATGAGCCTTTATTACGTGGATGCACCACTGGGCTCCTGAGGCGGTAGGAGCTGAGTGAATCGTGCTCCCTGCCCCTGGGTCACCTCCCGCTCTCCAGGCACTGCCAGACCGTAGGTGGCTGAGCCCTGCTGAGCGCAGGGTGTCTGTGAAAGTGCCACACGTGTGCTGCTGTCCCTGCGTGGGAATCGTCACCTCGTGGCTCAAGTCTATGCTTCATCTGGGTCGCGTGTTACAGGGCTCGCTGTCCTCAGCAGGGTGAGCACCCTCCCCAGAAGTCAGAGTGCGAGCAGTCTGCTAGACAAGCTTTATGCTCCTCCCGACTTACAGGAGTGCTGTCAGGTCTTTGTCTGGGAGCGGTTATCACTGACCCACCGAGTTACGCCGCCTTTGCCCTTACAGAGGTGATGGCCTTGCTGTGCTGGCACGGGGCAGGGAATGCTTGCAGCAAGCTCCGTGGTTCAGGTTACCTTGTCCTTCCTCTCCGTCCGTGTGGTGCTGCTTGAGGTGTTTTTCAAGAGTGGGAGGTCCCTGTCAGATTTCCATCCAGGGAACACTCTGGGTTTCCCCATCTAAGAGGAAGGAGGTGCGAGGCCCGTGGTCCCCAGCAGCCAGGCTCCCGTTCTGGAGGGTGCTGAGATCACTAACCCAGCTGCTTCGAGCCATTCCTTACTGCTCCAAGCTGACAGATACAAAGGCCATGAAACAGCTTTTTATTTATACGGTAACTGCGCAGGGTTTACTTGGCAAATGCCACCTACAGTAATTAACCAGGGCTCGTGTTAACAAACCGCCTTCCTGGCCGCCAGCTGCAGTTGTTAGAGCTGTGGAAGGAAAGGATTGATTTAAAAAGTTGCTCCCAAGGGAATCCTGGCTCAGCGCTGTGCTCCTGGCCCTGGGATTTTTGCTCTGGTGGTGGGGCTGTCCATCACTTTGCTGTAGGGATCTCCAAGGGTTGTGCCTGGAGAGCTTTTGTTGTTGTTGTGGCAGAGAAATAGGAAAATTACTTACATGCAACCTGGGAGTTACAGGAAACAGAGCTGGGCAAGCGATCGGTGTTTAGAAAGAGGAGCCTGCTCTGGAAAAACCCTCGTGGTCCCTCAGGAGATCTGAACTCTTCCATGGGCCCCTTGGGAGAGGACCTCAAGGAGGTCACCTACCCCCCATCCCTCACAAAACAGAGCTGAGCCGCTGTATCGTCAGGGTGGAAACTGTCCCAGGGTGCAAAAAGAGTTTAAAGAAGAAACCAGTGATCTTTAACTAGGGAGTCATTAATTTTGCTTCTTGACGACTCTGAGCAGTGTGACTGCCTTCCTCGTGCATTTGCATGCCAGTCACAGATCCCTTTGGAGGACGATTTGCAGACAGTGTGTGCCCCTTGCAGGGAATATTTAGAAGCTTTGCCCTAGTGCAGCACTGTGAAATGTGCAGTTGGATCTCAAGCCCCACGGGGAAGTGGCTGGCCTCCACGTTTTTTTGCAGTTGCCTCCATAAATTGCTTAGCCGAACACTTCTGGATCAGGTGATTTACAGAGCTCATCAGCACTGTGCAACTTGCAAAGCCAGCAGTTAAGAAGTGGTTTGAAATTTGTTTTGTTTAAGCTCAAAATGAACTTTCTTAGTTATTCATGCAAATAAAGCCATGGCTCTTGAGTGCTGGAAGGAAGCACATGGTGGGGGGGCTCAGTCACCTAAAATTCTTTTTTTTGTTGTTTTTTTTCTGGATATGGAAATGTACTGGGTTTCGTCTGATTTCTTCCAAAACCCATTTCTAAGCCACTTTTGCAGGGAGAAGCAAAATCCTAAATGCTGATCACTCCTTCACCTTGCCGTGTCCTACATCGTGTAAAACTGGATCTCTGTGTTGATGTGGTTGGATGAGAATCACATTCAAAACCAATCTCAAAACCTGGGGACGTTCTGTGGGCAAAAAAATGAGTGCCAGAAAGCAGCAGAAGTTAGGGACCTGGGAAACAGTTCTGTGCTGTTGGGCCACCCACACCCCTATTTCTTTGAATGCCGAGTTGTAATCCCTCCATGACGTGCCAAGGTGTTAACCCGACTGAGATCCGAATTCTCACTCCACAGAACCAGGTGTGGCTTTGGGACTGAGGACAAGGAGGCTGCGGCCCCTCCATGCCCTGGTCCATGTGCTCTGGGACATGCTGCGGTGGGAGCATCACACGGTCCCAGCCCGGGGTACCCAGGCCTTGGGCAGCGGCTGGGTGCTCCTGGAAGCCCCAGCTGCTAGCGAGGAGCAGGACATACTCTCTTTTTTCTTTCTTTTTCTCTCGGCTGTCCTGAATGGTCTGTATTTTACTCTGCTCCTCCTCCTTTCAGGAGAGCGCTCTCTGAGGTTCACCTGGAAGGAGAGAGCGTAAAACTCCCAGGGTTTCCTAAAGTTCCAGCATCAGTGTAGGGGCAGAAGAAAGGATAGCTTCCGCAGACCTTCCAGGAGAGGCTGAGGGCCTGCTGCAGAAGGGAAAGAATGGCCCCTAATTTTTTTTGATGATAGTGGCCATGGGACATGCCTCACCCATGATTATGGACAAAACTTGTCCCTTGGAAATCTTTGTCATTTCCTAAGAGCTCTGATGGTTTAGAATGTCAAGTTTTTAATGAAAATTAAGCCACATATGATGCAAGATGGAAAAATCTTCTGAACAGCGAGCACCCAGTACTGCCTCTTTTCGGGTGTCTGTGCAATAGAAGTACACAGCCCTCTGATGCGTGCCTGAGCTGTGAAGTGTAACTCATCTCTGCTGTCAGCTGGGCTTCGGCTGGATCCACTTAAAACCCACTGAATTCAGCAAAAGCTCCCTAGCTCTTCCTTTCTGGCTTTGGACGTGATCAAACATCCCCGTGCCACGGTTGCAAGCCCAAAGTCAGCGATCACTGAAAAGGCTGTTCCAGGAGGGTTTTTTCCGAGTTGTGATCTAGTCACACGTGGGCTGCTCTTTGCAATAAGAGGTTGGTTTGGACATTCTGGAATGACTAAGCAGCAGACTTTTATAAAAAAAGAAACCAACTTTCAGTCCCTAAGCTTTAGTTAATGGTGGGTGTCACACAAAAGGAGCTCAAAGGGTAGAGGCATAGTTTTGCACAAAAGCCACAGTGACGGTTGTGTACAACTTCTGGGGCTTTCTTCTGCTCCTTGTGCTACTCGCTTTCCGTACAAGAGTAGAATGGGATGGCAGGGTGACCTAAGCCAAAATCTGAGCTAGAATTCAGGCACTTTAGGCTGCTCCAGTGGTTCAGGAAAGCCTTCAGACTGAAAGATCCTGCACTATGCCATCTTAGCAGACTTAAGGAAGAAAATGAGCATCTTGGAGTTCAGCTGTAAGCCTTGTGGTCTCAGTTGCCTTTGCAGCAAGGGGTATGTGTGTTAGCAGTACACTTAGAGCTTATCTGGTTTCAGTAGCGAGGAGGCTGGTTTTCCGTAACTGCTCGGCATGCTTCAGGTGGGGCGTCTTTACAAAGCTGAGCTCTTGGTTTGATGGTGGGAACAGGTGAGTGCTGCTCGCTGGAGACCGTAAAGCCCTGTCTTAACAAGGCGCTGCTGCAGGCGGTGAGCCCTGGAGCGCCCCGGTACGGAGCCCTACGTTAGGCGCAGGTGGTGGCTGAGATGCTCTGCCTGCTTGAGGCAGCGCTCGGGTGCGCGCGTCGCTGTCAGCAGGCTGCTGGGGTATCGCTGTCAGCAGGCTGCTTTGCCTTGCTTGGGCTCATACTTCTCAGCTCCTGTGCGGTCGTCTTCGATTGCAGCGATACAGACAGCAGGTTTTTCTCTCCGGCTCTGTTTTGTGAGCTTTGTGCCTTCTCTGAATGGATTTCAAAGCTCGTTTAAGTGCATGGGAAGGAATTCAGAAATCATGTTTTATACGCAGCATCACTTTCTGAGGGTGCAAACTGATTGCTAAGTTACAAACCAGCCCAAGGGCTCCGTCAGAAGTTAGAAACCAGCCGCAAAGTTTATCTTCTCGCAGAGCACCTAGTGCTGGTGCCACCCAGCCCGGAGTCAGGGACTAGCACTGAGGCTGCCTGGAAAATCCAGGCGAACCGAAGGAATTCTGCACTGACATGGCAACCTCTCCCCAGGCCGTGAGACCAGGCTGCCCCTGCACATCAAAGGGAGCAGCATAGGGCCCCAGCTCCGCTTCAGCTTTGACCAGCTGGACATCGGGAAGGTTTCTGTTGGATCAGCCCACAGCTATGAGGTGAGCAGTGGGGCTTGCTGGGGTTGGGGTGGATCCTGATGGCCCCTGGCAGCAGTGAGCTTTGTGGACCTGCTGGATTTCTGGCAACACAGGCAGTTATGTGCATGGATTATTTGATGTAAGTTAAATGTGGGAGTTTTTGCAGAATCTGGATAGTTTTGATGGGGTCTGAAAGGTGCGTATGTTGTCCACAAAGCCCCGATCCCTGCGTTTTGGCAACCTCCCTTTGAGATCAGCTGGGAGGCTTCGTGCAGAAAATCCAGCCCTTGACACATGAAAGCAACACCGGGTCAAAAAGGTCAGGGGCTTTTGTTTCAGCCCTAGATGATGCACCCAGGTTTCAGCACCCTGGTACCCTGGCGGTTAAAAAGCAGCTGGAACAAACGTGTTGTGTTCCGACTCGAGTCCGTTGCAAACACCTTTCAGTGAAGCGCATCCAGCTGGTTCCTGGCGCCGGAGGGAAGCCGGGCAGCCTCCCCGCGCAGAGCTGCCCGCGCAGGCACCGGGAGCGCTGTCCCTGCTGACCAGCCTCCTGCCACCCTTCAGACCTGGTGCCCCTCTGGCTCTATGAACAGAGCAGGGCAGTTCTGGAAATAAAGCAAAGGAGCTTTCTGCGTATTTGCCTCCCCCCGCCGATTGTGGCAAGTTTTCTCAAAATAAAAACCGCAAACAAAAAGATACAGCGACGGAAAGAGGTAGAAAATGAGGCAATACATCATGCCAGACACTTTCAAAAGCTTGACTTTTACAGGGAAGGACATGTTAAGGTGTTTTCTTACCAAAATATTGTGCGCTGTATGCATTTTTGAATGCTGATTCTTTATTGATTCTATATATATCCATTTATTGGTTTCATTACTGGAGAAAATGTGTATAAGTAGATGATACTGTAAGTGCTGTATTAGTAGCCAGACTGGAGGTAAACCTCAGTGTAGGATCCCTAAGTGCAATTTGTAATGAAGGTGTAAAACATATGAGTAGTTTCCAAGTTACCAGTGCAGAATTTGAATACATGAATGTTTTCAACAGCGGCTACAAAATTAAAAAAAAAAGGGCTGTACCTCTGCTTCTGTCTCAGTTTTTCTGACAGGTTTTGTGAGGACAAAACTTAGGGAAAATAACTGCCAAGCAGGTAGATAAGTCCACAGAAATGGCAGGATTTCACCTGCAGCCTTCGGAAACTGTAGAGCTTTGCTTTGGGTAGGTTTGGTGACCACCAGTGTGCTGATACTCACAGGCAGGCGTGGGCATTTCTTGCTGAATCTCAGCAAATGCTGCAGGATTGTGTAGCTTGTTGGAACAGTAAATAACGGTAAATTAGTAGATGATGGCTGTGAATATTTATGAAAGAGATTCTTTAGAGCAGGTGGAGCTGCTATGCCCCTCACTCTCATCCTTTCTTGACATGTCTGGTTGAGCAGAGACAAAGAGACTCTCAGATTAAAGAAAAGAATAAAATGCGCCTCACTGACGTACCCTAGCAGAGTCGGGGAGTGCTGCTGAAGCTGGTTATGGGGCTGTCCCGAGGTATTTTCTACATCCAGTAAACTTGCTGGCTGTAATGGGAGCTGAATGTGTTTTGCCCTTGGCAGGACTGGGCTCATCTGGAGCGGGAGCAGTTAGGTGACGATTCGCTAGTAATGCTGCGACCGCCCTTTGCTGCTCTTTGGGGCAGGTCTGCATCGCCTTGGTGATGCTGAGCACATCCTCAGCCCTGCAAGTCCAAGCGGACTGCTCTGTGCCAGTGGAATAAACCCAGAGTGACTCTGTTTATGTGAAGTCATCACTGGGTTTTTTTGCATGCAAAAACCCAAAGGCAGAAACTGTCCTGTTGTGTTTTCTTTGGCTTCAGCCAAGCAGCAGCACACAGCATCTTCTGCCTTTTGTAGAAGTTTAATTAGAAAACAAATCAGCCTTCTGTAAGGAAAGAAAATTCCTCATGTATTTCCATTTTGTTTTCTTGCTGCTGCAGGTGGTCCTGTTTAACAAAGGAGTCATCGATGCCCCCTTCAAGTTGGTCCCTCCAGCGACCGCTCAGGGCTCCTGCTTCTCCTTTCTCCCCCAGGAGGGCATCGTTTTACCAGATGGCCTCCAAGTCATCCAGATCTCCTTCAGTTCCACCGCCCTGGGGCAGTTCACAGAAGAATTCCGGTTCAGTGTGGATGGGTCCCCTGAGCCCGTGACCTTGACCGTCAGGTGAGGAGGGTTACAGGAGCCTGGGGGGGGCCTCCACAGTAATTCCCACTGCAGACTCCTCTCCTCGAGATGGCATCTGTCTCCTTGCTTTCTGTCTTGCCTTTGTTTCAAGGATCCCTGTCCAGCCCTTATCTCTCATTCTCCAGCCCCACAACTCAAGCTGTTTGTTTCAAATGCTTTTGAGATGCCCACCCACCGGGGCAAGCCGAGCCTCCCTCTTCAGGGGGGGTTGTGCACTGGATTTAGTTCTCCAGAGAGGAAAAACTCCCAGATCTTTTGAGTGGAGGTGAGCTGGTTGGTGGGACACGGGGCTGCAGAGGAAGGAACAGCGGTGGGAGCGCAGGTGGTTCCTCTCCTACCTTGTGCTCCTTCCTGCTCTGCGAGGACCCCGATCTCCCTTCAGAAGCACTATTGGCAGATGTGGCTGTTGCCATAAAGACTGCCCTCTTCCCCCGTTCTCTTGCAAGCTGTGCTGTTACCGGCTGTAGCGCACAGGGCTCTGGGCTGGCTGCTTGGCCGAGCCCTCTGGGCAGTCCTTCAGGTCTGACTTCCTTGAGCACAGCTCCTGTGTGCTCAGCAGAAACGGCAGTTATTTCCCCCCTCGCTGCAAGGCTCACCCTTGGCAGTTTCCCAGTGTGAGACCCAGGTGTGGCTGGTTTGGAGGCAGTTTTCTATCGTCTTTTGGCAAGTGCTATTACGGAAAGCATGTCTGCTCCCTTTGCTCCATCCAGAGTAGGATGCTGGGGCTCGGGAGGTTAAGTCTGATTACGTGAGGTCCTTGGAGAGGGAACCTCATTGTCAGAAGGGATTTGCTACCTAACTTGTTCTCAGGAACTAATTCAGCTCCAGGAATCAAGAATTAGCATGGGATTGAAACTCCTGAAAGTCAGATTTTGAGTGCTTTTTGATTGTGCAGTCAGAAGATGCCCAAACCATAGGTGATTACTCTTTACTTGGAAACAGACCTGACGAGGTCCTGAACACTTGTTCTTTTGCTGTTTAGAAAGGGATGCTGGAACTGGGACACCACGGGTGAGTGCAGGTCCCTCCTGCGGGAGGCTGGGGTCTGTTCATGTGTACGAGAGACCCGGTGGCAGTCCTGTGAATAAAACTAGAAGGCACGGGTCACTGTGCTCCTTGATTTGTATTTGTTTTTTTCACCAAGAGGCAGAGCTGGCATTGATTGGCATCAACCATGAAATTAATGAATGTTGTGCAGCTTCAAGTGCTGATTTCAGTGGATGTTGGTGAGTTTTGGAGTTTGGAACCTCTCTGAATTTAGGGATGGGCGAGCTGGTGTGGTGGCTTCAGGACACTCGTGTTCGGTGGTGCAAACAGTCTTGCTCTTGGATGTGTCAGCTGGTGCACTGGTGACAAGCTGATACTTTCCTCCAAGATTCAACCATCCACTGTGTAGAACTTGTGCTGCGTTTCTCAGTAGATGTCTGGGGCTCCTGTGGATTCGTGCCTCAAATTCCTGCACGCGTAATGATAGTGTTGAATAAGGTCTGAGGAAGATGTCCATATAGCCCATGGAAAGGCCAGTTCCAGCAAAGAGATACCAAAGCAGGGAACCTGTGGCTGAGAGGGCTAGTTACAATGAACCTGCTTCTGCATGGACAGCTCTGCCCGTCACATGACAGATGGGGAAACTGAGGCACAGAGCCATCACTTGTTCAGGGTCCTTCACTGGGCCAGCAGCAACCTGGGGGTGTACCCTGCCTGCCCTGGTGCCCTGAGCCACCTCAGCAGCTGCCACCTGCTGACCACGTTGCTTTGGCTGCCTCCTGTGCACAGGGATGCTGTGCCGAGCGCAGGGGTGACGGCTTGATCTGAAGCCCACTGTGCTGCTGAGACCAGCTTCTATCCGTCCCGGTGGTAACGAAAGCCGAACGCTTTGCAGTTCTTTTTGACCAAGCCAGTTCCTCCTCTGCCTTTGTCCTTACAGGGGCTGTGTCATCGGACCGACTTTCCCTTTGAATGTACCTTCCCTCCATTCGGCGACGTCTCCTTTGGTGAGTGTGCCCTGGGCTTGGACCGCCGGTGGGGAGGTCTGTGCCTTACTGAAATGAAGCGCTTTGGGAGCGTCTGTCGCTTGTGTTCCTCCACAGCAGCCTTCAGGGTGTTAGAACCAGGGCTGCCGCTTGCTCAGGTGGTGTTTTGCTGCCGTGAGATCCAACAGGACCAAAGGAATAGAAAGTCAGTATTTTTCTGGTGCCCTCAGAGCCTGCTCAGCCCCAACCTCCCAATCCTTGGCGGCAGAATGATGGTGAAAGCCCTTGTCCCAGAAGGGCCCAGGGGATGGGGCTGCAGGAGAGAGAGTTGGAGCCACACGCTAGCCTGTGGCTGCTCAGGGCGAACGTTCCTGTTGCAAGGCGAGGACACCACTTACCCACTTGACCTTTAGTGTGAGCTGTTAATTTGTGCTGTGAGGGCTCCTCGTTATCACCTGCCCGGTAATAAGCCCAGGCAGTAGCTCGGCATTGGATTGGGCAGTGATGTCTCCAGAGATGTGGGCTCCTCCTCCTTGCCCAGCCGAAGCACTGCTCCACTGACGGAGCCGGTGGCTGAGCACCCAGAGCATCTCCACCGAAACGCAGATTCTGATTCTCCATCTCGAGTCTCAGAGAAAAGGCTTTGTACTGAGATGATCTAAAGTTTACATGTGAAATCAATTGTGGATTGATTGAAGGGCCATGGTCATTCTGTGCCCAGGATGCCTCTGTGGTTTCATGCTGTTCATGGACTTTCTAGGAAAACTCGATACTTTCCCTGAGCCACTGCCCCCTCTCCCTGCATCACCACTCGGCCACTTCTCTGCTTCCTTTTGAATAAATAAACCCACAAGAAACGCACCGGCAGAAATGCGGTTGTGTAATAGGAGATTCATCCTACTTAATCTGATTTCATTAACAAGGCCTTTTCAGCTGAAGGCAGCTATTGTATTTTTGCTTCTTGTCACTGTGCTGCTGGCTGTTGTCTGCATCTGGTGACTTCGGTCCCATTTGGGGCTGTGCAGTGGGTCAGTCGGTGCATGTCCTTTCTGTGCCCCACCCCCGCCTCCCTGCCGGAGTAATTGCTGGCGGTGGGCAATGGTCACTGCTGCTGGGCACAGAGAAACTATCTGCTGTGTCTGCAGGTGGTTTTCCTCCCTGTCTTTATTCAAATAGCACTTGGTAAGCAGGGCATGGGAGGTGTCTTCTGGCAGAGCTGGTGTCCGCTCCAGACCAAGCTGCGGGCTGGTGTCCTGCCTCTGCAGAACAGCCACCCCCTCACCCAGTGTGGTTGTACCACTGGTTTTCCGTTGTGGAAAGCAAGTGTCAGAGCTGAAGTGATGTCAGGCTTTGTGGGCAGTAATCAAAGGCAGTGTGGATGTGATGTCCCCGTGTGTTAGGTAAGGTGAGACACAGTTCCTGCTCATTTCTAAGGAAGCATCAGGTTTGCCTGCAGTGAGGTGGGCTGAGTTGTCATGTGCTCAGTCTGGTTGCCCCAAAACAGGAGATGCCTTAAGGGTCCTGCCTAGAGAAACTGCATTAGAGTGCAATGCATCATGTTGTAGTGCCCAGTTTCATCCTTTCTTTTCCTTACATGACAATGCCCTACTTTCATATATTGAAAACTGGGGGAATGTTCATGGAGTTAATGGGAGATTTTACAGGCTGAATTTTCAGAATAAATGCTCTGTCTGGATGCACACTGATCAGTGAGAAAGAGTTGGGGCTGGTTTGGGGGCAGGTGAGAGGGCTCCTCACAGGTAGAGACAGCTCTTCAGCACCAACGGCACTGCCCATTGCCAAGGAAGCAAGCTGTGCCATCCATGGAAAAAGCAACTCCAGTCACAACTCACTCCTCCCTGAGCTTCTCCATTACCTCTCATTCACACTGAAAAGAGATAAACAACAAGCACCGGTCTGTCCTAACAGGAGAGTCACACCAGGAATCACGGGATAACTGGGGACTTAACTGATATTTGTCTCACCTTCCCAGGCTTTCCTCGCACCCTGCCGTGTCGCCTCACTAACACCTCCTTGGTTCCCATGACTTTCAACCTTCGCATCCCTGGCGATGGCTCAGGACAGCGCAGCGTCACCAGTTTTGCTCAGATATCAGACAACACTTGCCCGTCCTGGAGAAAGGGAGCCCAACATCACATCAAGCCAACTGAATTCACCATAATGCCCTGCAAGGGGACCATCGGCTCCCAAGGAGCCCTGGGTATCCAGGTATGGCACGAGCCCGGCCATACGTGCTTCAGCAGTGGAGCTGAAGCTTCGCTGGTGCGCAGGAGGGCTGTAGTGCTGCTGGCTTTGGGCATAACGCAAGTAAGAGATCGGTGTTCGTGTTAGGTTTTTGTGAGCTGGGGTACTCTGGGGCGGAGCACCGTTTTGTTTCCAAAGTTGTAAGCCAAGGATCGTGTACCCTACGGTCAAGCACAGAAGCCATGCGTGTGTGTCTGAGCTGCTTAGAGCAATTTGATTTAAAGCGGGCCGAGGAAGGATGAGGGCAGAAGGTGACTGTTAAAAGGAAGATGTCATTGCATAAAGCAGTTTGCTATTCTTCCCGCTCTTATCTTTCCTCTCGTGTTGAGCAGAATGGTTGCATCCACTGCAGCAGGGACTGGAAAAGCTCCAGCAGCCGTGAGCTGCACAGCTGCTGCTGGGCCACGTTTTGCCCTCAGCTTCCCACTGTAAAGCTGGACTCATTCTGTGAAAGTCAACAGATTTCCTCTGGATTTATGCTGTTGTAGTCGAGAGTAAAAATTGGTCCCAGTGGCAAGTAGAACATTAATTGTGCTTTAATTTAGCTTACATATGCCCTGGTATGCAAGGCGTACTTAATAAATCGGATATCGCCAGAAGAGTTTTGTTACTCGGAAAGACAGTGGTCTACACGTGGACCAGCAGAAGAAGTAAGGCAAAATATCGCTCCCTTTCCTGACCGTGGGTGAGAGCCAGAGGACACCACGCGTGGCTGATGGCTTCTGGCAGTGATTAAGTATTTGACGCTCTTCTCCTCTACCAGGTCACCCTGTGTTCCAACACGGTGAGGCGATACGAGCTGGCGCTGGTGCTGGACGTGGGTGGTGTTGGCCAGGAGGTGTTGGCGCTGCCTCTCACAGCCAGGTACCGGCGCTTTCCTTGCAGCTGGCCACCTTTCCCCGCGTACCCATGCCCAGCGCGCTGCCTGGCGTGGGGTGTCCTGGCTTCAGCTCCAAATGAGAAATGTTGCTTAACGAGCTAGTTCTGCCCAGCTCGCTGTGAGCACAGCCGTGCTTTGAAAGCAGCCCATGATGAGATGTGCTCAGTGCTCAGGGCCATGTCTCTGTCTTATTTTTATTTTATATTTTTTTAAGGGAGCAGTGATTATATTCACTATTGGCCTGTTGTCTGGGACTTGAGGAGTAACGAATCTCCAAAGGGCTGCTCCTGCTTCTCCCTGCAAGCGGTGGGCTTGTGCTGGGTTGGCCCAAAATGCAGCATTTGTTTGGAAGGCGGCGAGCAGCCTGCTGAAAGCTGGGGTCTGGCTCAGTTAGTGAAGGCGTGTGCAAATGGGAAAGGGGCTTACGGCAGGAGTGGTGAGGGGAAACTAGTCCTTGGTGTGGCAGGTGAGCTCAGGTTTCTCTGGTTCTCTTGAGCATGAACGTTCCCAGACTTAAGCCAAAAGCTGCTCTTGCTGCAGCCACGTTCAATGCCGTTGCGCCGCAGCGGGTGCCAGTTTAATGACGAGAGGGACGCAGTTCGCTGGCGCTGTTCCCTCTCCCCGGCAGAGTCACCCACTGGGTGCCTGGGCTGCAATTTTGTAAAACGAGTGGGAATGGGAAGAGTCAGCGTGTGGGCTGGTGGGTGGAGGACCCAGGCAGCTGCAGGAGCTGGGAGAGGCTGGTCACCCACTGCGAGAGGCAGGCGGTGCTGGTGCCCTCCATCGCGGGGGCAAGCGGCTGAGGTTTCAGGCAGGGCGAGAGCGGTACGGGAGAGGAGGGAGTTGCTTTTACTGAGATGCTGGAGTCTTGTTTTCCTTGAGCTTTGGGGAGCGCTGGTCCCCAGCGGGAAGGCTCCCGCAGAGCTCGTGCCTTGCTGGGACTGTGGGAGGGTCCTTGCCGGCCTCCTGGGGCAAAGGAGGGGCAGAGCTTGATGAGAGAGCACTGGGGCAGGGCACTGGGCAGCCTCTGCCACGGGAGTCTGGGGCTGCCCCTCCTTTACAAGAGGCTGTTGAGTAAAAAGAAGTTAGAGGTGATCGATTGCCGTAGAGGTAGGAAATGTCTATCTGGCAGAGACAAATGCGTTGTGTCTGTTTCATGCTGTTTGGGGAGTAAACAACTTCTACATTCTCTCAGTGTCTCTAATTCCCTTTGGTCATCTCTTCACCCGGATGTGTCGTTCCTCTGCTGCACGTGCTCAGCCCTGTTCTGACATTTGGATGGTGCTGTCTGAAGTTCCCTTACGAGTGGATGCTGACCCTTGTGAACGACAGCGATCTTCCAGGCTGCTGTGGAGTCCTTCCTCAGGCTTGGCGTCGTGTTCGCCTCCTGCCCTCAAATGTCGTTATTGAGGAGTTTATTAGGAAAAAAACGGGGTTTGGATAAGACCTTGCTGTTTTATATTCAAACCTAAAGTTTTGGAGAGAACGGGAAGCTACCTGAATATGAACTTCAGGAGCGGTTTGAACTCTTCAGGAAGCAGTTTCGGTTCTAGTCTTTGGGGTGCTTTCATGCAGGAGAACTTTGAGGGTTGTGAAAAGCTGCTGCAAGGAGGCCACCAGCACCGGAGTGGGTGTTTGTGGGTGCAGCAGCTTTTGGACCCTGCGAGGATGCTGATTAGGCCTATATAAATCTTGCACCTTGTGTTGCGCCTTTCTGCTTTCTCTTAGGGATTTTTAAAAATGTGGGTGAATTGCCGTTGTGGTAGATGTTAAGGAGCTTGAAGTTTCCTCAGAGGTCACTCTGAAGTTGTCTTTGATTCTGTCCCTTATAGAGCACAAGGAAGATGCTGCTGTGTGGTACTCCAGCCCTGTGCCGTGTGGGATTATCCAGCCTCACAGCTCGGTGGAGATCCCGTTTACGCTGGAAGCCCAGGCGATAGGAAGGCAGGACACTATGGCTAGTGTCTCAGTGTTTGGGAATGAAAGATCCCCGCTGGTGAGTGCTAGGCGAGATGCGTGCCTTTGTGTGACTCATCTTGGTGGGCATAAAGTGTACAGGGGTTCTGCCAGGGAAAAGGAGAATGTCATAATATGTGGCTGGTGCGGACACGGAAAGAAGGGATTCATGGCATAAGTAGCAGCTAATGCCTAGAGAAGGGTGGTGTCCTCTTAGGTGGAAATCTAAGTGTCTGAGATGGTGTTTAATTACGGACGTGTGAGGCGGGATAACAAGCCCAGTCTGAAACCCAGAGCAATTCCTGGGTCTCTCTCTCTCGTGCGTTACGAGATGAGCAGCAACTGCTGCTTCATTAGAACTCTTGTTCAGGAGTGCACGGGGACATCGCTGAATGCCGCTAAAAGCAGGAGCGGTGTAAGAGACCGTGCTGAAATGATGATTTCTGTAAAGCTGGATTTAAGCTTTCCTGAAAGTCAGGTCCATCCCGCCTGAGAAATAACCATCGTATCTCTTTGCCAAAAGCCCCAGCCAAAGACGCATGAGACTCCACACTGCTTGCATCTGGGGCACAGGCTTTTTTCTCTTTTTTTTTTTTTTTTTTTTCCCTACCAAGCTTGAAAAGGGGTGAGGCAAAGCATTCCTGGACTAAAGGCTCCTACAAGACATTTGCATTCAGGCATATACAGCAGCAACAACAAAGTGTAGGCAAGAGAATGTTGTATGTGGTGTCCTGGCTTCCACTGGCTGAAATCGAGAACAAATATAGTTAATTAAACTTTAATTTAAAAGGATACTAACTTTTGAAGCAGCTGTTTTAAAATGTCTTGTCCTCTCTCTGAGCACGGAAGGGGATATCAGAGGATTCCCGAGAACCTGAAGCTTTCTGTAACAGAAAGGAAGGCTGACATTTTGAAAACAATTGCAGGGATATAAACTTTTTATAAACCGAATTGAAACGATGATGCCAAATCCCTTGGATGCCACTGATCATCTCAACCCTGGCTGCTGGGGATGTGCATGTAAACCAGTCAACAGCAAGGCCAGGCAATGCAGGCTTTGCAGGGAAGTCTCAAGTCTGACAAAACAGTTGCTTGCAAACAGAAGGCATGCTTCCCCGAAAGAGGAGGGTTTCTCCCCACTGGAATAACCAGTTGTTTAAATGTCAGCTGGATTTTGAACTACAGGTACCTTGAAAAGCTTTTACCCTTGGGCTAACAATTTATAAATTGAAAGTTGACCTTACCTTAATGTTTTCTATTTGGACGTGAGCGTGTCAATGTTTTGCCCAAAGGGCGAGCATTTCAGCTGGAGAAGCGTAGCTGTCCCTAAAGAAAGGACTAGCTGCGTTGCATTTTCTATAGGTCTGTCTTCTGGTTGCAGTGCAGTTCCAGCAGTTCCCTGGTAGCTGACGCACCCAAAGCTTTCTGGGCTGGCAGAAGAGCTGGCTGTCTTGTTACGTGTCCTGCGCTGGTGGCAGATCCTACCCGTACGGCTGCAAGTCTGACCTTGGGAATGGCTGCGTGTTCCAATAGAACTTCAAAGCTCGTTCTTGCCTTAGGCTGCGGTGCCCAGTGTCGATGCCTGGTCTTTACCACCGTTTCAGGCGGAACGTGGTACAGATCTTTCATCCAGGTTGTGCAGAGTCCCTCCACAGCTCTGTTGTCAGGTATTTTGTTTGCAGGTGACCGCGTGCCAGCTCCAGTCTGGCATGTGTCATCTGCATGAAGGAGCTGGTAAATCCCAGCGCTGGCGTTACTGGTGGCAGAGCTGCCATCGCTTCTTGCTGCCTTTCCCTGTGCCATGTTGCCTGTAAGGCTGTTGAATGGCATTTTCCTTGTCCCTTTTAGAACCCTGTAGATGAAGGGGTTGGGGTTTTTGAAGCCCTCTCCTTGGTGGTGAGGATGCGTGGTGTTAGTACACAGGCTGACAGAAGGCAGCTCTCCTGGGCATCCTCCAGATGTTGTTGCGCTCATCTCCAAAGGGCTCTGCCCTGCCTTTGCTGCTGCTGTCCCGCTGTCACCGGGAAGCTGAGCTGGCTGGCGAGGCGCAGCTCTTCCCTGCAGCTCCTCCTTCCCGGGAGCTTTGGGCAGCATCGCCCAGACATGCATCATCGTGCATGGCTTCAGTTCCTTATTTTGGAGGCCCCAGCCTTGGTAGGTGAGTTTTTTGGCTCTTAGTTGCACGCAGCAGTGCCCTGTCAAGGGATGAGCATTTCTGGATGCTGCTGCTTCTGGCTGAGTTGGGCTGGTGATTCTGACAGCTGTCAATACCACTTCCTTGAGCCAGACATCATTAAAGGTTTTACATCGTGGAGGCTGGTTTCTTTTTCAGTTAAATCGTACTCTGTGCCCTCCAGTGAATCATACGGCGTCTGGTCAGTGTTGGGAGTTCTATGCATTCAGATCCAGTTGAAGTGTTGAGGTGTTTGGAACCAGTGAAATCCACCGCAAGAGTGGACAAATTCTCGTTGTTTTTAATGATGTGGGAAGGTGGTTTAGCAAAGGGATCTGTGTTCCTCCTCCAGTAGTCTGTGCCAGTTCTGCAAGGAGAAAGCTTTTGGGTCTGACTGTCAAGAGAAAAAACACCGCTTGAATGATGTAATGAATAATTAATGCCTGTTATTCATGTCATACCAGGAATACACATAAGCACACATCAGAGGCCATAACTTGCACGATCTCTGCTCTGAAGAGCCTGCTTCGCTTCTGGCTTGTGCTGGTTTGCAGAGGTGCATTTTTGGGAATGTCAGAGAAGTAACTGTCCAAGTGTCGCTGTGCAGCAGCAGCGGTCAGGGAGGTTTGGGACAAGGCTGAGCGGCAGAAGGAGCGGGAGCAGGCACAAGGCAGAGAAAGGAGAGCTAACTGTGGAGGAGGTCTGGAAAGGAAAGCGTGGGACCCAGGGTTTCTCTGTCCCCTGAGAACGGGAGCTTGAGGCTTTCGGATGGGGTCACTCCCGAGCCTGCACTTGCCCCAGGCCTTCTGTTTCAGCCTTGCAACACTGAAAACTTCCAACAGCCGTACTTATCACCCCGTCGAGGAGGACCCTTAGAGCTGTCACATATTTTTTAACTTCCCCTGCTTTTCTTTTTTCTTTCCTACCTGCTTCCTGGAGCAGAATATCTGTTTAGTGAGTGTTGGAGAAGGACGGGTTGTCTACGTGCATCTGAGTGAGATCAATTCCGACAGTATTGAAGTTCTACAAGATGCGTCCAAAACTCTCCACCTCTCCAATCAGGCTGTCATCCCTGCATCCTTCTGTGTAGAGATGGTAAGTATCTGTGGGGCTATTTCCCAATGAAAATTGACTGGTCTGTAGCAGCCCGTGGCCTGATTTTTACATGCAATGTTTCCGTATTGCTGTCTCAGAGAGAAAGCAAGATATTCCGTCCCAACGCAGCGAGAGGAGCCTGGCTCTGGGGGCAGTTTTAGCTGGGGCACCCCTCAGTAAAATAGACAGCTTGCATAGTCGTTTGCGCAGAAATGAGTCTGGATCATCTTTACAAGTTTTCCCTTTGTTTTCTGGAGGGTATTTAACGGAGAGTCGTGTCTTTGGAGCTCTGAGATCAAGAGGCCCCTGTGGCCCTTTGCTCCTGGAAGGGCATGGATTTCCCGACGCTTTCCCCATTAGGTCTGCGTTTGCTTTGTGTCAGACTGCTGTTTGTGACAGAGTCTGGGGTGTGAAGTTTGTCCTCAACCTGCCTGTGGTGAGGTGAGTTTCACACCTGCTGGGGGCCCGACCAGCTGTGGTGTTGCACAAAAATATAACGGTAAGGGTTGTGTAGCTACAGAGTGTGTGGGCTCCGTCGCGTTGCAGAGCATCTCCGGGGGCCAGCCGCAGGGAAAGGCCGTTGAACTGATGGAGGCTGCAGCTGACAAGCTGCGTGGCAGGTGGCAGGAGGAGGTTGGGTCGCTGCCCTGGCAGGGGGGGCAGGGCTGGTGCAGCCAGGGAGGGCTCCGTGCGGAGGCTGGGTGGGATGTGCCGCTCACTGGAGGTGGGATCTGTGAGGGGCTTAAAAACAGGGTTGGGAGGAGGTTTGTTCTGCTCCACGCTAGGGTGGGTGGGATTTGTGGAGCTGGTTCACCCAGGCCTGGCTCTGTGGGCTTGGCTGGGTCTGCGGGTAAAGCATCAGGCAGCGTGCGAGAGGCCAGGCTCAGCCTCCTGGGCCAAGGAGGAGGGGGGCGAATTTCCTCCTTGCTGCTTTTCCAGCTGTTTGGGGGACAACGGTAACCTCCAAGTGGGGGAGGGATTCCCAGGGCAGCTTTCTTTGAATCCACCATGAAAACCCGCTTGCCATCTGTGGCGAGAGCAAGCCACCAGGGATGGCTGGTACTGGTGTTGAAATGATGGGTTTGCATGCCTGTCGCAGGCAGTGACCCGCAGAGCTGTTCGGGTCCTGCTGCCCCGGTGCAATGCCTTCCCCTCCTCCCCGGGCAGCTCGCGGTGTCGCCGGGGGGCTTGCAGGGTACATCTGCCCCTCCGTTGCCTCAGGGCCCTAACCCATGGGACTGGGCAATAAAGCCTGTCGTGCTTCACCGCCATCCCTGCCAATCCTGGGGCTGATCGATCACTAGAGCAGTAATACGAGGCGGCTCAGGGACGGTTTCTTTGCCTGCAATAAAGAAACTTGAGCAGTGGCTTGGACCAGATGATCTCCAGAGGTCTCGCCAGCCCCAGCCGCCCTGTGACTGTGTGTGTGTGATGCTCCCCCCTGCTGACTCCACGGGGCCGAGTTCCCCCATGGTGAGCATCTCTGCTTTTCAGGGCAGCTGCTGCTCTCATGGAGACGTGCCAGGAGGCAGGTCCTGGGAACCTGCTCCATCAGCCGCTTCACCAAGGGCTCTTCAGCCAGACTCGTGGGCACGGTGCTGCTGAGGCTGCCTGATGGGAGCAGCGCGGGCGTGGGCGAGATGTGCCCGAGCTGCGCCCTGGCCCTCAGCAGCTGCCTGCTCTGCTGCTCTTTTGCTGCCCCAGTTGAAGTTTTGCCCTTGGCTGCCTTACGCTGCCTGGCAGCTCCTTGACGGGAAGCAGAGGGGACTGAATAATTGTGGAGATAAAGCCTGGGATGCAGTCGGGTGTCAGGGTGACGCGCACGTGTCCATCTGAGAGCGGAGCAGGCTGGGCTGTGCCTTAGCCCAGCTGATGGGTGACACGGGCATCCTTCATTCCCCCGTGTCCCTGAACCCAAGCCTTGTGTCCTCTAAAGCGCCAAAGCCGCTGCTCTGATTCCTGCTTGGAGGTTGCTGCAGGGTGGTGAGCCGTCATTTCCCTGTCTCCCATTTGTTGGCCAATCTGCAAACGGTGGCTGTGAGGCTCAGAGATCATGGTCTCCACTCGAAGGAGCGAGTTATTGACTGAAATTTTCACAGGAGCGTTGCATCGGGAATGTTATGCAGACTGACGGGCAGCTTGACAAACTGAATGAGGTTAACTGAAGGGGCAGCCACAGGGCAAATGAAAGGCTGGTGTCTTGTTTGAAACAGAAAAGGAAAATGCTGTAATGATGGTGGCCGTGCTGCCACCCCGATGGTACTCTTAACCGTCGAGTGTAAATTGCTCTTCCTGTTAAGGCAAGCTTGCTGCTCGCTTTGTGGGAGACAAGAGCATTACCTGAGCAAGCCAGGATGATTTGTGGTGAGCTTCACTTTGGGATAGTGACTTCAGGAATTACTTGCAGTACCCCTCAGGCACCAGCTTCCCTGTACCCCTCTCCTCTCTGCTGGGTGAGTTGTGTCTGTTCTGTTCTCAGTTGCAGGGAGCAGCAGGGAGCATCTCTGCCACCCAATGAAGATAAATAAAACCCCGCCAAATCTGTGCGTTGAGATGGGGCTTTTTGGGTTGGAAGAGGGGTGTAGGGACTGCGTACCTGCGTCCTCGGTTGGCTTATCCCTGCTTGCCAGGGTGTCTGCAGATCTGCGACCCTTGGGACCAGTGTGTCGTCCTGTGCTCACCCAGCGAATCCTGTGTCTGTCGGGTGTGCTTTTCCCTGTCAGATTGCTTTCCCAGCTGCCAGGCAGCCCAGCCTGCTAGGGAATCCTCTGGATCCAGCAAGGGGAGGATTTGTGTCTGTCTTGGGTAAAAAAAGACTGGAGGAATGGGTCAACATGAAGGAGCTGTTGCAGCTTAGCGGGGGGCTGATGTAACCTGCTGACAAAAGTGGCTGTTTCTCCTCCTTGCTCCACTGTCATCTTCTTTTCCTGCCTCCCTAAGTGCCTGATTTTTGCCATATTGACAAGTGCCAAAGGCTTGTTATGGACTGATGGAAGTGTTTGCTCTCCCTGCAGAAAGGAAAAAGCATCATTCTTAGATCATTTCCTACTTGTTCTTTGTCATGCTGTCTTCTCAGGGATCTTTTGTGTGGCTGCTAAGGCTGACATCTCTTGGCATCACAGAAGGCAGCTGCATGTCACGTCTCTGTGATCAGGAAAGAAAAGATAGGCCTAGGGTGTAAGGTTTCTTAATCAGTGGCAGCTTTTTTCTGCCTGCATAACCCCCGTGCTGGGTCTGTTATGTGCTGCCACAGGGCGCAAATGGTTTCCCAGCGCCTTGTAACGAGGGAGGAGGCAGAAGACCTTCCTTGGGATTTCCTCTTCTCATGACAGTCGTAATGCGGGGTCCTGTCTCCTTCAGCCTGGTCCCTGACCTCCCTGATCCAGAGCCCTGTGCTCCAGGTGAAGCTCGCTGCTGCCTGGTTTCCAGCAGCGGTCGTACAGCCAGCTGCGTCGTCTTCAGGAGGGTGCCTGGTGGCTCAATGCAGATCCCCTTCGGCGTTCCCAGGGATGCGCTGCTGTCACATTCAACTGGAGCTGACCTTGCAGAAGAGACCAAGTTTTGTGTGTTTTTTTAGAAAAGAAAAAAAGCCGTAACTATTTGTCTTGTCACTGGGATTCACTGCAGATAACTGATTTTTCAGGCAATGTATAAAGGCTCTTGGTCAGGTGTGATGTAAGCAAGGGCAGAACACGCAGTTCCCATTCCCATACTGGCTTCTCCCCTCTAGCACACAATTTTTTTCATTTACTAATTTAATTGTTTATTACCTCAAGCCTTTGGCGACACTGCCTTTATTAACAAAACGGCCATATGGAGAGACAGCAAAACACGGAGGAGATAAACTTAAAAACAGTGCCGATGAGGGGATGCTGCTTTAGTGATTCTGTTCCTTGTTCTGGCTGACGGGCGATTCTGCTGCTCTCTGAGCAAACCGTGCAGGCTGCGGGCAGTGAAGGCTTTGAAGAGCATGTCAGCATTGACTGCAGTTCTCCCCAGCTGCTCTCACTGAAGTCGGAGCAGACTTGAATTGGCAAGAGGGTGGTTTTTAAATCTACTGCAAATTACCACCACTACCACCACCACCCCCCGCACCCCCAAAGCAGCTGAATAATTAGCCAGGCGGGTCAGTGTTTGCTCATAGTGAGACAGAGGCAGACAGTGCTGTGCCCTTCAAATGGTATCTGCAGTGCTATTTAGAAATTAGGGTTAAATTAACCTTCCAGGGTACGGGCAGCGCTAGCCCTGCATATGTGGCCTCTTCCAAGGTGAGCAGAACTTCTGAAGATGCGTAGGCTTAACTCTTTCCAGAGCTGTCCCACCAGAGCCTCATGGTGCTCCAAAAGCTGACCTTTAGAATGAAACCCTTGGTTTGGGTTTAAAGGCTGTGCTGCTTACACAGCAGTACCAGTTTCTGATTTCCACCCAGTTTGGTTTTGCCAGAGCTGTAGGGAGCTGGTCATGTCATGGCTGTTCTGGAATGTGGTACAGTGAAAGGAGAGATAGAAATGGCAAATTTTCCCCCTCGGGGCGGTCAAATGCTGGCAGAGGTTGTCCAAGGAGGTTGTGGAGTCTCTGTCCTTGCAGATCTTCAAAGGCCAAGGGCACACAGTTCTCTGCGACCTGCTCGAGGTGAGCGTGCTGGAGCAGAGGGCTTGGCCCAGAGGACCTCCACGGGTCCCTTCCAACCCCACCCTCCCGTGTGGCTCTGTGCTTTGCTTTTCCTCCTAAAGCCCCTCAGCTCAGCCCCGATGCCCGCTGGAAAGGGTGCTGGGGCAAGGGACGATCCCAATCTCCTCCCCGAGGGTCCACCCCAGCACAAGCGCTCCCCACTCCACGAGACCCTATGGCAGACACAGTCAGGAGAGGGAAAAGATTCTTTTATTGTCAACAGCAGCTGCAGGGGCCCAGGAGTCACAGCTGTTCAGCCGGTGAAAATCAGTCAGCACCTGCAAGGACAGAGTCAGAAAGCTCTGATAAGCCCCCAGAGGCAGGAAGAGGCAGGATTTGGTTCCCCCCTCTTTGGGGGACGCTGTTTCCGAGGAATTCCTCATGGCCCAGAAGGGACAGCTCTTGCTGGCCTCCACTCGAGGCCGGCTCCGGTGCCTTCTCCCCAGGGGTGATGTCCCTAGGGAGCTGTGCGTGCGCAGGGATGCTGACAGTGCCCCTGTGCCACGCAGCAGGGCTCGACGGGGAGCCCCCGGGGAGCTGCCGTGGGGCTCATCCCAAACCCTGCTCAGCACCAGCCCTCGCCGGCCCTTGCCAGCCAGCTGGGCTGACTTAGGGCCGTGTTCAGAGCTGGGAAAGATGGGCAGCAGCGCCTGGTACGCACCTGGCCTTCCTGACGTGCTGCAGCTTCCTGCATTTTCTCAGGTTTGGGTCCACGAAATCATTTCCTCTCTTCTCCTTTTTATTTGTGCTTGGCTGTCCCTCTCCTCTGCCCAGGCTTCTTTTCTCTTCCTTTTCCTTGACTTTTCCTTCTCCTGGTGGGAGCCTGCAAACCTTTCCATCCCACAGCGTGATGAGATGGGGAAAGCCCCAGGCCCCTGCAGTGAGCTCTCAGGTCAGGCAAGGGGAGCTCTTCCTACCTGGTTTCCTGGGGCAGGCTGGTCAGTTGTGGCAGGCGTGCCAGGGACTCTGCCGTGCCCTCGGGGGTGCCTGGAGGCAAATCTGGAGGTGCCTAAACCAGAAATTTGGGAGGTAGCGGGTGGCAAGTGACAGCCTGGGGTAGTGAGGGCCTGACTGCCAAATTGCTGTATGAGCTCTACAGAGGAGATGCTGGTTTGCATCGTGCACATTTTGCACAGTCCAGCCAACGCAGCCTAGACTTGATGAAGCTGCGACGGAGTAGGATTTGAGCAAAAGCCCTCTCAAGGTGGCAGCTACTCCTTTCTGTCCTTCTGTGGGTATTTTGTAGGTATGTTTTGTTTGATGAAGCAGATCATACTTAATGAAGTGCATTCCAGAAACAGCCTTTCCAGTTTTCCTTAACACGCACCACTCTGGGGGGAGAGGAGGAGCCCCAAAGGCACAAGAGAGCGGCTGCCAGGAGGAGGCCCAGCGGCTGCTTGGCCTCCTGGGAAATTACTGTCCCACTTGAGACATGTTGTCCCAGTGTCTGTGGAGCTGCCGTACCTCTGCCGCTTTGGGCCCTGCCCCTGTGTCTCCCCCAGCTCCTCTGTCGATGTCCAGCAGAGAGGCGGCTGCATCCAGAAAGGCTTTTGCTGGACGCTGGGTGTCTGCTGTGCCTGCAGGGCCACTTTGCTCTTCGCACCGCAGCTCTGGAAAGCAAAAGCACGTGCAGCAGCGTGACTTCTTGGAAGTCAAGAACACCTAAGCAAAGCCCAGCCGAGCCCTACACCACTTGTCTCCTCAACGTTGAGGTTTCTGGCATCCCAAGCCCCAGTGTCTGTGACAAGCCTCAGTCCCGCCTCCTACCTGTGCGCCTGTCCATGGGTGCTGGCACCTCCTCGGCTGATGGAGGGGAGAGGCCGGCCACCTCCTCCCCAAAGATGTCCCCGCAGTTTTCAATGAGGAACTCCACCAGCACGTTCACCTGCAGACATGAAAGCCTTGGTCTCAAGCCAGGTGCCTGCAGACGTGTCAAGCAGCCTTTCCCGCTGCTGACCCTTTGTCTGCGCAGGTGGCTGCGGCTGGGGGTTGCTCTTCCAGGCACCCAGCCCACCAGCCCTGGCTCAAGGGAGGAGGCAGCCAGGGACCTCTCAACAGCCAAGCTCCGATGGGCCGGGAAGGCAGCACTGGCTGCTGGGTAGGGCGTACCTTCTCGGTCACCGCCAGCATGGCCTGCAGCGGGAGCAGGTCCTCGTTGGGTGGGCTCAGCAGGTTGGGCCCGACGCAGATGGCCAGGTTGCTGCAGCTCATTCTGCTGGTGGCTGCGTTGTGGCCAATGTGCTGCAGGAGGGCCATCAGCCGCTTCAGGAGGAGGAGGTTGGCCGCAGGCAACTTGTTGGCCACCCTGAGGGAAGAGGAAGACAAGGCTGATGAAGCAGAGGGTGCCCACAGCCGTCCCCGCAGCTGGCCCCAGGCGGGTGGGAGCCAGCAGCCGTGTTGCACAGCTTTGCAGCTGCCCGAAAAGACAGCTTTCTGAGGAGCCCGTGCCTTGGCAGGCAGGTCCCAGAACTCTCCCGGTCCCTGCTCACCAGGCAGGCTGCTGCCCACACTTACGCTTTCAGCTCCTCCACCTTGGCCTGCTTGCTGGCCCTCTCCATGGCTGCCATCCAGTCCTCGTAGAGGTCGATGACGAGGAGCTTGGTTGGGATGCTTCGCAGGAAGTCCTGCAATGCCAAGGGCTGCAGGTGAGCCTTTGAACGCTGCAGGCCAGCCAGGAGCTCCTCCAGCTGCAGCTCAGAAGCGCTCACCTTCAAGATGACGGCCAGCAGCAGCGCAGGCTGACTTCCCATGTCAATGTCCTTGCCGCGGTCCAGGGCCTCGCGTAGCTGCCGAAGTTCTGTGCCGCCGGCAGCTCTGCGGAATATCCCCTCCGTCGTCGGTCCTCGCTGGCGCAGGACAGCCAGCAGCTCCTGCAGGAGAGGCAGGAGGCCACTTGCTTGGCTGAAGAACCAAGCGGTGGCAAGGACCAGAGCTCTGCCCCAGACGTGGTTGCCTAAGCGCCACAAAGGGTCTGGGACCAGAAGCAGGTTCTGGGGGTGCAGAGTCCAGTGCCCTGTCCCCGCAGCTGCTGGGGACACGCAGGCCCTCTCCAGAGCAGCCGGAGGGAGGGCTGGGGACCCCGTCTGTCCAGGCTGGCTTACCTGGATGGGCCGGGGCAGCGTGTTGTCCTCCCCACAGAGGGCTGCCAGGGGCTGCCCAAAGAGCGCCCTGCTGCAGCCGGAGCCCGCCTGCCCTGGCGCCTGGGCAGCGGCCGGGGTGCGCCGCAGGGCGAAGGGCCAGGGCAGCCCCATCCTCCTCCTGCTGGTGCTGCTCCCGCTGCTGCTCCCTCCTGCTGCAAAGGAAAACAGAGTAAGACACCACCAATGGAGACCCCAGGCCAGCGGTCCCAGCGCCTGCCCTGCCCTGCGCTGCCCCGCCTGCAGCACGGTGCTGTGTGGTGCGGCAGGATGGGCAGGGAGGCAGCAGCTGGAACCGCGGCTGTGGCTCGGAGGTGTTGACTTAGAGGCTCTTGAGAGCCATCGTGCCACGGGGTCAGCCTGTGCCAGCCTTCGCCCTGCCCTCCTGCAAGCTGCGGGCTGCAGCAGAGTCTCCGTGTCCCCGCAGAAGCACGTCCAGCAGCCGCGGCCCAGCAGTTGTCCTTGTCCGTCCAGGTGACATCCTTCCGTGGGCTGCCCAACCTGCATGGCGACACTCGGGACAAGTGAGCACAGCATTGCAGGAGGTTGCCTTGCTTTCCCAAACTCACCTGGTGCGGGGCAAAGTCCCCCTGCGTTTGCAGATGGGGCCGTCGCAGGCCCTTGCTTGGGATGAGCCTGCAAGAACCAAGAATCAGGCTGTGCTTGCAGAGCAGCCCCGCAGCAGAAAGGGCCACCAGCAGCCTGAGCGCGGCAGAGCTGGGACCCTCTGCCCTCCCGGGCTCTCTTCCCCATGTGGCAGGGTTCCTCCCAGTGTCACCAGTCAGAACGTGCTGGCGTGCTGCTGGCTTCCCAAAACTCTCTGCTCCCTGAGTGGCACCGTCAGACCCTCTGTCCCTCCCGCACAAGGTCACCCCAGTCCCTGCGCATCCCGGCGCAGCCAGAGGCAGGTGCAAGGCAGCCATTCTCACCTCTGCCTGTGCCTCCATCAGCCTCTCCAGGCTCCTGGCGCGCAGTGTCCTCCACTGGGCAGGAGAGAAGGAGGGGAAGAAGGTGAGCAGCCATGGCTCTGCTGCTCGGCTGCAGGAGCAGTGCTCGGGGACAGGGCCCAGAGCAGAGAGACACTCACGGCGTGGCGGCGGCTCAGCTCCTTCTCCAGGAGCTTGATGGATGTCAGATGGGTGACGCGGGCTCCCTTGCGTCCTTCTGGTGTCCTGTGCACCGGGAAGGGAGAGGGAGAGAGCTGGGTGAGCCCCAAGCCGTCTCTTGTCTCTTGTCAGGCAGCTGTGCCCGAGAGCTGCTCGCAGCCACGGGGGCACCTTCCCCAGCTGGGGGCTGTGTTCCCCTGTCATTCCAGCTTCTCCTGGAGCATCCCCCCGGCTTACCCCAGCAGTGTGGCCACCCACAGCTCCTTCAGTGCCTGGGATCTGCAGGTAGAGAGGAGAGAGAGCGTCAGGCCCTGCTGCCCCCAGCCCTGGGCAAAGGTGGGTGCCTGCACAGCCCTGCCCCGTGGGGCAGGACAGAGGCGCTGTCCAAGCCCTGGGTCGCTCTGTCCTGCCTGAGCGGCTGCGTTTGCCCTTCCCTTCTGGGGACCAAAAGGTGACCAGGGGATGCAGGATGGGGAAACATCCCCCATCCCTCCCTCCCTGCCACCGAGCTGCCTGCTCCCTGCCCAGCTCTGCACGCAAGGCAGAGGCCTGTGTTCATGGGATGGCGTGGGCACGGCTGGGAAGCTCTCCTGCCCGACCACGACTCACCCAAAAGTGGCGATGCAGGAGCCGGTGGGCCAGGCGAGGATGACAGAGGTGCTGTCCTCATCGGTGCCTTGCTCCTCCTCCTCCTGTCCATCCTGCCCCGCAGCCTCCTTCCCGCTGCTGAGCACCCACAGCTGGTCCAGGGCCAGGCGGAGCTGTGGGCGCAGGCTGGTGCCATGTCTGCAGAGAGCAGAGGCGGGCACTGAGCTGGAGGGGGGCTCCTTGGGCTGGGTCCCCACGCGCAGAGCCCTGTCCCCCACCTGCCCTTGGGACGGACATGGGTGCCTCCAGCACCGAGGGGCCGGGGCCTGGGGCTGGTGCCAGGGTGTCCCTGGGCCGGGGCTGGGGGCAAGGATCTGGGCTCTGAGGGTCTTACCGCAACTTGGCGACCACCAGTTCCTCGTGGAGGAGCAGAAGGCGCCTCTCGCTCCTCTTGCGGCCCCGGGTCAGCCGCACGTCCGCACTCAGCACCGGCTCGGCGTCGCTGAGAGCCTCCCTGCAGAGCAGAGCGCGGCGGGCATGAGCAACGCCAGTGCTGCGTGGCCCAGCTGTGCCCGCGTGTCCCCGAGCCCGGGGGGAGCCCACCTGGAGCCGCAGCAGCAGCAGGCCTGGCCCATCCTGCCCGGGAGAGGAGGGCCCTGGCCGTGCACCGAGGAGGGGGCCCAGCCGGCGACGGGGAGGCTGGGGAGCGGGGTGCTGGTGCTGTGGCAGCGCTCCTGGGCCAGAGGCTGCCTCCTGCCAGCGCCGCTGCGTGCCAGCACAGCTCTGCCCTGCTGCCTGTGGTGGCCGTGGGCTCCCAGTGACCAACGGTCTGAGCCCAACGGAAAGTGGGCGGGGCCTGGGGGGGGCGGGGCCGGGGCCCTCTCCAGTATGGCCGGGCCTGCCCCGCCCGGGGGAGCCCCGAGCAGGACAGGGCAGGGGGCGAGGGCCACCTCCCTGCGCCTGCGGCCAGCGCTTTCACCTGGGGTTTTGGACAGGGTCCTGGTCGATAAAAGAAGCTGTTTTTCCTAGAGATGGCCGTTGTGGCCTGAGGCAGACTCCTCTTGGTGGAGGCCGGCCTAGCAGGTCGGAAGGCCTCTGGCAACCAGGCCGTGCTAGGCCTCAGGCCCCAAGGCGCTGGAACTGGAGCAGGCCCACCGGGAGGAAAAACTTCCATTTTTACCAAAAGACGGGGGGACTAGCAGCAGTCAAGAGCCGCTCGTGTCCTGCCAGGCGCCACAGGTAAATGAAATGTGTGGTGAGCTTCGGCAGGGATTGTGGTGCCCCTGGAGCACCACCCTTGCTTGGGAAGGCCTTATCCCACCTGGGTGCTAAGGCTTCACCCTTGGCAATCAGGGCTGGATGAGCAGCACCCAGGAGCCCCTGCCCTGTTAGCCATGACCTTCACCCAGCCGGTGGCCGACACGGCCAGGGGCGAGTCTGTGGGGTAGGCCATGACCATGGCAAAGAAGGGGAAAAGTAGTCAGCTTTTGATGGCCCGTGTCTCGTTTCACTGTTGACCCTAAGCAATGCCTTGCTTCAAATAGAAGCCATTCAGAGAGTTACACACCCGCCCTTTTCAGGAAAAATGCAGGAAATCAGAGACATGTAGCAAGTTCTCTGTTGGCTGTTGTACACCGCAGCAAGAAGCAGCGTGGGTCCAGTGGCTAATGCTGGAAGGGGAATTCAGCACTTCTGGGAAAGGGAGATAAAGGCACTCTTGTGGGCCAGGCTGGGATTGGGGAGCCTGAGTGGGTGTCTGGGGTCCCAGCTTTCCCGCAGTGCTGACTGTGGTGCCTGCTGCTTGTTCTTCCCTGCAACGCCGGCTGCATCCACCTGCTGGGGCTGTGCTTGGGAAGGGCTCCGGGGGTGAGCAAGCCCACGGGAGAGGCCTGGGGAGAAGCTCTTCTCCAGAGATCTACCAGAAACTGTGCAGAGCATCCGAGAGGATGCTCTGTGTGACAAGGGAAGGTGCCCGTTGGTCCAATGTATGGAGCCTGCAGGGCTCCCATCAGGGTCCTTTGACCTACCCATCCTCCAGCCAGCAATCCAGGTGCTGGGGGGTCCCATGTAGGTCTCCTGAGGTACCCTTTAGCCCCGGGCAAGGTGTCGTGCCTCAGTGTGTGCTTGCAGGGCATGTTTCCTTCCTGCTGACAAGGGAGGAATTGCAGTTAAATGCCCCTGGGCGATCCCGAGCCAAAAGCAGGTTTTTTTCTATGGGCCACACTGCTTTGCAGTCCATGTGTGTGGTTCAGCTCCTGCATGGGAGCTGAGGACACGAGGTGACCTAGCTCTGAAGCTGGCCACTCTTGCTCCAGGCAACTCCAGTTGCTTGCGTTTTCCTTCAGCTTCCCCAGCCTGATCATCTCCACTGTCACCTCCTCCCTGTCCTACAAGAAGTATCCCTCTCCCAGCCATTAGGACAGTGGCGCAGCACTCAGAATCCAGATCACTGGCAGAGAAGTAGGACAGAGGAAAAGAGAAGTTCTCCTTTGAAAGAAATCCTTCTTTGTCCTCCTTTAGCTACCAGTGGATGAAAAAAAGGGGGACAGAATTTCAGGCCAGCCACAGCACTGGCTTTCAAGCCTGAGCTTGTCATGTCATGGCTGTTCTGGAATGTGGTACAGTGAAAGGAGAGAGAGAAATGGCAAATTTTCCCCCTCAGGGCGGTCAAATGCTGGCAGAGGTTGTCCAAGGAGGTTGTGGCGTCTCTGTCCTTGGAGATCTTCAAAGGCCAAGGGCACACAGTTCTCTGCGACCTGCTCGAGGTGAGCGTGCTGGAGCAGAGGGCTTGGCCCAGAGGACCTCCATGGGTCCCTTCCAACCCCACCCTCCCGTGTGGCTCTGTGCTTTGCTTTTGCCCTGGCAGAGATCTTCAGGGACTTTGTGCTCCATTTTGTGTTGCCTTAGGGCTACAATGTGCTGGGGTTTGGGGGCAACAAGGTCAAGTATGCCAGAGGTCAAGCGAGTTAGTGTCAAAGTGTGTTACTGTTATGGACAGAACCTGTGTTTGTTGGCCCTGTGTTCCTGGGGTTATGGCATTTTTATCATGTGTTCTGTGTGGTTGGTTTTTTTTTGTGGAGAGTGCCTTTTTTCAGCTATTTTGCCTTTGTGGGGTTTGGATGGGGGCCTTTGGTTTGTGTATGATGTTTCTTCTGGTTGTTTTTCTGCTGTGCTGGTGGATGGTGGTGGTTTTTTTCTGTCTTGAAACCATCGTTACAGGCCTAATATATCTCCTGCAGGTCAGGCAGTGTCACTTCTGGCGTGGTCTGACTCATTTCTGGTGAGTTGGTAGGTAGGTATGGAGGACTTGTGGTCCCTCCATGGAGGATGACTGCTAGAGGACTAAGAGGCAGATCTGTGGAGGGGTGAGAGGACTGCTGGCCCATAAGCAGTGACTGTCAGAGGACTAAGTGTACTTGAATTTACGTGGGCTTCCAAATTCATGGTTGTTTCTCCTGCCTTGCGGAAGAGCCATGGGAAGTCACCAGCCACACGGAAGGATAAAGGGTTTCCCACGGCTACGTGGCTTTTTGGGTTTTGCTTTTGAATAAGAAAGTCCTGTCTCTACATGAGTAGAACTATAAACGGTCAATTTTGCCAACTTTAGAAAGCAGGGAGCAGCACTTTTGTGCTGTGCCTCACATGGCGGCCAGGGCAGGGTGAGAAACAGCAAGTGAGTTTCTTCCTGGAACCTTCTCCAGGGGAGCAGTGCTGCACTTGTCAAGGTGAGGGGTTTTTTTGGCTCTATGCGATTGCAAATGTGAGGGGTTAATTTTCAGAACACAGCTACTAGGGAGCAGAACATTTGTGCTGTGCCTCACATGGCTGCAAGGACAGAGTGAGAAACAGCAAGAGAATTCCTGCCTGGCACCTTCTCCAGGGGAATAGTGCTGCACTTTCACAAAGTGAGCTCTGGTTCAGCATGAGTGCACAAGGTTTTGGTCAATTTTCTCACCACAGGAAGCTGGAAGCAGCACTTTTGTGCTGTGCCTCACATGGGTGCCAGGGCAGGGTGAGAAGCAGCAAGAGAATTCGTTTCTGGAACCTTCTCCAGGGGAGCTGTGCTGCACTTTCTTAAGAGATACTTTTTCTTTTAGCTCTGCATGAGTGCACAAGGTTTGTGTCAATGTTCTCAGCACAGAAAGCAGGGAGAAGAAGTTTGGTGCTCTTCCTCACATGGCTTCCAGGGCAGGGTGAGAACAACAAGAGAATTTTTTCCTGGTACCTTCTTTATGGGAGGAGTGCTTTACTTTCCCAAAGTGACTTTTTTGGGCTCTTAATGACTGCAACGCTGAAGGATTAATTTTGCTCACCACGGAAAGCAGGGAGCAGAACTTTTGTGCTGTGCCTGACATGGCTGCCAGGGCAGGGTGAGAAGCAGCCAGAGAATTCCTTCCTGCCACCTTCTCCAGGGGAGCAGCCTGCACTTTGTCAAGGTGAGTTTTTTTGGGCTGTGCATTATTGCCACTGAAAAGAGGTCAGTTTTCTCACCACAGAAAGCAGGGAGCAGAACTTTTCTGCTGTGCCTCACATGGCTGCCAGGGCAGGGTGAGAAGCAGCAAGAGAATTCCTTGCTGGAACCCTCTCCAGGGGAGCAGCACTGCACTTTCCCAAGCCATGTTTTTTGCTTCTGTATGAGTTCTAAAGTGCTGTGTCAATTTTCTCACCACAGAAAGCAGGGAGCAGAACTCTTGTGCTGTGCCTCACATGGCTACCATGCACGGTGGGAAGCAGCGAGAGAATTCCTTCCTGGTACCTTCTCCAGGGGAATTTCCCAGTTCCCGAGAGACTCCTGGCAGCAGCTGCAAGGGGGCTCCCAGCCGAAGGTAATTGGGGTGGGAATTGGTGATGTCTCCTTTCCTTAGTCACGTTAACACTTTGGAATAACAATTGGATGCTTCGCTTCTGTTGCTCTTTTATCATATCGCTCACAGTAACTGCTACTGGTTCCTTTTATCACATTGCATGCTATTTTCTTTTATTGCAATATAAGAAACTGCGTTTGATATATTCCATTATTTGATATATTTGATAGATTTGATTATATTTGATGTAGAGTTCAGCTTTGCTGTGTATCCAGTCAGCCAGCAAAACATAATTTGGCGTAGTCGGCATCGTACGAAGTAAAACTCTCTCTATTTAAGAAAAAAAAAAGGTTCCTCGACTTGCTATTGTCAGGTGGGAACCATTGCCTTATGGTGTTTGGGCCAGAGTGGTCTGGTGGTGCTGGGCAGTTGGGCCATGCCAGGGACAGAGGGACGGGGGCAGGGGAGGGGGCGGGGGGGAAGGGGTTTAGGGAGGGACGGGTGGGAATGGATGAAGGTGTTTAGGGATGGAGCGGGGTGTGTGGGGGTGGGGCAAGGATGTGTGTTTGTGGGAGTGGGTGTGGGGGGGGTGGGGGGAGGTGGGTGTGTGTGTATTGATAAACTGGGGGTGGGGGCGTGGGGGGGGGTTGAGTGTGTGTGTGTTATTTAGAGAACAGATTGGGGGGCCTGGGGGAAGGGTTTTAGGGACGGACGGGGGGTTAATGGAGGCCTTTAGGGAAGAACCGGGGGATTGGGGGAAGGATTTTAGGGACGGGCCGAGGGTGGGGGAGGGCTGCACCAGGGTCTGGGGGAACAGGTTTTAGGCCCAGGGCGGGGAGGTGGAGGTGGGGGATGATTTCAGGAACAGCCAGGGTGGAGGAGGGTGTCAAGGGAAATCTTTCAGGGTTGTTTGGGGGGAAGGATTTTGGGGACGGATGTGGTGTCTGGGGGGGACCTTTGATGCCACTGTTTAGATTCCACTGTATATACGTTTATGTCCAGGGATTCTGCTAAGGGGAAGCTGCTGGCTCGGCAAAGGGACGAGATGTCTGAGCTCCCCAGTTGCCACGCTCTGATTTGCTGTGTAGCTCTACGTTAAACACACCTGCGCACAAAGGTTAGGCCAAGCTGACTCTCTAAAGCTGTTAGAAGTGACGAATTAAGGGACCTCTCATCCAGGGAGTCAGCCTCGGGAAGGATGGGGAAGAAAGAATGGGTGGGGAAAAGATCTGCGTTCTCTTCGGTGATGCAGAAAGAGCCTCTGGGTGAGGACGTTGTGGTCGCAGGAGGAGACAAGCCGATAGAGTGCTGCGATCCGCAGAATGTTGGTTGGAATTCGGACAAAGGTAATTGTTGTGGGGGGAGATCGTGACCTCTGACTCAGATAGCCCCCCGAGAGAGGGCAAGGCCCCGCTTGGGGAGCACGGGGAGCTAGTAAAAAACCTCAGCAGTGCTGTCTGAGGGTGTGTGCTCGTTTGCATTAAAGCAAGCAACTTGTAACCCATCCCGTGCCTGACTGAAAATGCGTGTGTAATGCGCTATGAGTGTGCAAGTGCTCTGCTGTCCATAGTGCGTACCCTCGAGGAACTGGGTGAGCACGCTCAGAGGAAACATTCCCCCGTGCTCCCAGCACTGCCATAAAGAATGCCGGCCTTCTGAAACTTGCAAGCAAGGCTTAGAGGGTTTTTCTCCCTGACCGACTTTATGGTATCATTCCCACCATACTGGAGAGAGCAAATCTTTTTCTCTTTGGTGGTGAAAGCAGCTTGGGGAGCGTCACTGATGTGCAGCACTTTTTTAACCTCAGGTCTAAAGTGCCACCGGTCCTACCGTGGGGTACGTCCTTCCTCAGGCTTTCAGCAAACGGAAAGGATGCATCAAACCCACCCCACAAACACGTCCTGCACTTTTTTTATCTTTCCTGGAACGTGGGGACATGACCCTGCTGGGCCATCAGTGCCACCTGCCTGGGAGCCAAGATGGTGCCTTTGCATTCCAGGCTAAGGACTTACCTTCTTTTTTTCCTTTTCAGCGACTTTAGAGCCATCCTTAGGGAGGCTGGTTAAGCTGGTTTACTGCACAGCTGGTCGCCAGTGGAGGGAAACGGTAAGCTCCGCTGTTGCCTTTGGTGTTTACTTGTTACCTTGTCGCTCGTTTGAGTGATCTTACCATGCCCCGGCAAGCAGAAGCTATCACGCCACTTTAGGCCTTGGTCTAATAGTCATGCAAAGCAACATTGAAAGTCATTCGGAGATCTGGAACAGGCCCCAATGTGCATTTTATAAAAGTGCATCTTGGCTGCTCTTTATCTTTGTATGGGTTTTTTTCCCGTTTCTCCAGACTGTTGAAGCTCTGAAAGGTGCCAATGAGCTGCTCTCCCTCAGTTTGCTCCTTTGCCTTTGGGGAGTGCGTTTCATGTTTTCTTCATGGCTTTGCAGAGGACAAAATCCATGAATACACCACCTTGGTTTTTTCACCTAAGCTAATTTCAGAAACTGCCTCCTTTAACTTAGACATGAAACTCTTCTTAACCTCTTTGTGCACTTGTAGAAAAGCAGGGTGGGGTGGGGGGTGGGGGATGGGGGTGTCTTCAGGAAGTGCCCGCAAAAGAGCCTTTAGGAGACCCTGTCCCTTGACTCACATGTGGGGTAGTGAAGAGTCTGAGAAAGTCACGGGTGTTTTGGTGTTCACCAGAGCAGGTTTTCATTTTGTTTTTTTTCTTTTTTCTTTTTTATCTTATGTAGCTTATATCACCAGGTAGTGACAGCCTGGGGGGTGACAGGAGGGGACAGCAGGCAGTGGCAGTGTGGAGGGTGACCAGAGGGGACAGCAGGCAGTGACAGCCTGGGTGGTGACAGGAGGGGACAGCAGGCAGTGGCAGACTAGGG
>NW_024427380.1:36132-56564 GCF_017639655.2 Falco naumanni
TTCCTGGGTCTCTCTCTCTCATGCGTTACGAGATGAGCAGCAGCTGCTGCTTCATTAGAACTCTTGTTCAGGAGTGCACGGGGACATCGCTGAATGCCGCTAAAAGCAGGAGCGGTGTAAGAGACCGTGCTGAAATGATGATTTCTGTAAAGCTGGATTTAAGCTTTCCTGAAAGTCAGGTCCATCCCGCCTGAGAAATAACCATCGTATCTCTTTGCCAAAAGCCCCAGCCAAAGACGCATGAGACTCCACACTGCTTGCATCTGGGGCACAGGCTTTTTTCTCTTTTTTTTTTTTTTTTTTCCCTACCAAGCTTGAAAAGGGGTGAGGCAAAGCATTCCTGGACTAAAGGCTCCTACAAGACATTTGCATTCAGGCGTATACAGCAGCAACAACAAAGTGTAGGCAAGAGAATGTTGTATGTGGTGTCCTGGCTTCCACTGGCTGAAATCGAGAACAAATATAGTTAATTAAACTTTAATTTAAAAGGATACTAACTTTTGAAGCAGCTGTTTTGAAATGTCTTGTCCTCTCTCTGAGCACGGAAGGGGATATCAGAGGATTCCCGAGAACCTGAAGCTTTCTGTAACAGAAAGGAAGGCTGACATTTTGAAAACAATTGCAGGGATATAAACTTTTTATAAACCGAATTGAAACGATGATGCCAGATCCCTTGGATGCCACTGATCATCTCAACCCTGGCTGCTGGGGATGTGCATGTAAACCAGTCAACAGCAAGGCCAGGCAATGCAGGCTTTGCAGGGAAGTCTCAAGTCTGACAAAACAGTTGCTTGCAAACAGAAGGCATGCTTCCCCGAAAGAGGAGGGTTTCTCCCCACTGGAATAACCAGTTGTTTAAATGTCAGCTGGATTTTGAACTACAGGTTCCTTGAAAAGCTTTTACCCTTGGGCTAACAATTTATAAATTGAAAGTTGACCTTACCTTAATGTTTTCTATTTGGACGTGAGCGTGTCAATGTTTTGCCCAAAGGGCGAGCATTTCAGCTGGAGAAGCGTAGCTGTCCCTAAAGAAAGGACTAGCTGCGTTGCATTTTCTATAGGTCTGTCTTCTGGTTGCAGTGCAGTTCCAGCAGTTCCCTGGTAGCTGACGCACCCAAAGCTTTCTGGGCTGGCAGAAGAGCTGGCTGTCTTGTTACGTGTCCTGCGCTGGTGGCAGATCCTACCCGTACGGCTGCAAGTCTGACCTTGGGAATGGCTGCGTGTTCCAATAGAACTTCAAAGCTCGTTCTTGCCTTAGGCTGCGGTGCCCGGTGTCGATGCCTGGTCTTTACCACCGTTTCAGGCGGAACGTGGTACAGACCTTTCATCCAGGTTGTGCAGAGTCCCTCCACAGCTCTGTTGTCGGGTATTTGGTTTGCAGGTGACCGCGTGCCAGCTCCAGTCTGGCATGTGTCATCTGCATGAAGGAGCTGGTAAATCCCAGCGCTGGCGTTACTGGTGGCAGAGCTGCCATCGCTTCTTGCTGCCTTTCCCTGTGCCATGTTGCCTGTAAGGCTGTTGAATGGCATTTTCCTTGTCCCTTTTAGAACCCTGTAGATGAAGGGGTTGGGGTTTTTGAAGCCCTCTCCTTGGTGGTGAGGATGCGTGGTGTTAGTACACAGGCTGACAGAAGGCAGCTCTCCTGGGCATCCTCCAGATGTTGTTGCGTTCATCTCCAAAGGGCTCTGCCCTGCCTTTGCTGCTGCTGTCCCGCTGTCACCGGGAAGCTGAGCTGGCTGGCGAGGCGCAGCTCTTCCCTGCAGCTCCTCCTTCCCGGGAGCTTTGGGCAGCATCGCCCAGACATGCATCATCGTGCATGGCTTCAGTTCCTTATTTTGGAGGCCCCAGCCTTGGTAGGTGAGTTTTTTGGCTCTTAGTTGCACGCAGCAGTGCCCTGTCAAGGGATGAGCATTTCTGGATGCTGCTGCTTCTGGCTGAGTTGGGCTGGTGATTCTGACAGCTGTCAATACCACTTCCTTGAGCCAGACATCATTACAGGTTTTACATCGTGGAGGCTGGTTTCTTTTTCAGTTAAATCGTACTCTGTGCCCTCCAGTGAATCATACGGCATCTGGTCAGTGTTGGGAGTTCTATGCATTCAGATCCAGTTGAAGTGTTGAGGTGTTTGGAACCAGCGAAATCCACCGCAAGAGTGGACAAATTCTCATTGTTTTTAATGATGTGGGAAGGTGGTTTAGCAAAGGGATCTGTGTTCCTCCTCCAGTAGTCTGTGCCAGTTCTGCAAGGAGAAAGCTTTTGGGTCTGACTGTCAAGAGAAAAAACACCGCTTGAATGATGTAATGAATAATTAATGCCTGTTATTCATGTCATACCAGGAATACACATAAGCACACATCAGAGGCCGTAACTTGCACGATCTCTGCTCTGAAGAGCCTGCTTCGCTTCTGGCTTGTGCTGGTTTGCAGAGGTGCATTTTTGGGAATGTCAGAGAAGTAACTGTCCAAGTGTCGCTGTGCAGCAGCAGCGGTCAGGGAGGTTTGGGACAAGGCTGAGCGGCAGAAGGAGCGGGAGCAGGCACAAGGCAGAGAAAGGAGAGCTAACTGTGGAGGAGGTCTGGAAAGGAAAGCGTGGGACCCAGGGTTTCTCTGTCCCCTGAGAACGGGAGCTTGAGGCTTTCGGATGGGGTCACTCCCGAGCCTGCACTTGCCCCAGGCCTTCTGTTTCAGCCTTGCAACACTGAAAACTTCCAACAGCCGTACTTATCACCCCGTCGAGGAGGACCCTTAGAGCTGTCACATATTTTTTAACTTCCCCTGCTTTTCTTTTTTCTTTCCTACCTGCTTCCTGGAGCAGAATATCTGTTTAGTGAGTGTTGGAGAAGGACGGGTTGTCTACGTGCATCTGAGTGAGATCAATTCCGACAGTATTGAAGTTCTACAAGATGCGTCCAAAACTCTCCACCTCTCCAATCAGGCTGTCATCCCTGCATCCTTCTGTGTAGAGATGGTAAGTATCTGTGGGGCTATTTCCCAATGAAAATTGACTGGTCTGTAGCAGCCCGTGGCCTGATTTTTACATGCAACGTTTCCGTATTGCTGTCTCAGAGAGAAAGCAAGATATTCCGTCCCAACGCAGCGAGAGGAGCCTGGCTCTGGGGGCAGTTTTAGCTGGGGCACCCCTCAGTAAAATAGACAGCTTGCATAGTCGTTTGCGCAGAAATGAGTCTGGATCATCTTTACAGGTTTTCCCTTTGTTTTCTGGAGGGTATTTAACGGAGAGTCGTGTCTTTGGAGCTCTGAGATCAAGAGGCCCCTGTGGCCCTTTGCTCCTGGAAGGGCATGGATTTCCCGACGCTTTCCCCATTAGGTCTGCGTTTGCTTTGTGTCAGACTGCTGTTTGTGACAGAGTCTGGGGTGTGAAGTTTGTCCTCAACCTGCCTGTGGTGAGGTGAGTTTCACACCTGCTGGGGGCCCAACCAGCTGTGGTGTTGCACAAAAATATAACGGTAAGGGTTGTGTAGCTACAGAGTGTGTGGGCTCCGTCGCGTTGCAGAGCATCTCCGGGGGCCAGCCGCAGGGAAAGGCCGTTGAACTGATGGAGGCTGCAGCTGACAAGCTGCGTGGCAGGTGGCAGGAGGAGGTTGGGTCGCTGCCCTGGCAGGGGGGGCAGGGCTGGTGCAGCCAGGGAGGGCTCCGTGCGGAGGCTGGGTGGGATGTGCCGCTCACTGGAGGTGGGATCTGTGAGGGGCTTAAAAACAGGGTTGGGAGGAGGTTTGTTCTGCTCCACGCTAGGTGGGTGGGATTTGTGGAGCTGGTTCACCCAGGCCTGGCTCTGTGGGCTTGGCTGGGTCTGCGGGTAAAGCATCAGGCAGCGTGCGAGAGGCCAGGCTCAGCCTCCTGGGCCAAGGAGGAGGGGGGCGAATTTCCTCCTTGCTGCTTTTCCAGCTGTTTGGGGGACAACGGTAACCTCCAAGTGGGGGAGGGATTCCCAGGGCAGCTTTCTTTGAATCCACCATGAAAACCCGCTTGCCATCTGTGGCGAGAGCAAGCCACCAGGGATGGCTGGTACTGGTGTTGAAATGATGGGTTTGCATGCCTGTCGCAGGCAGTGACCCGCAGAGCTGTTCGGGTCCTGCTGCCCCGGTGCAATGCCTCCCCTCCTCCCCGGGCAGCTCGCGGTGTCGCCGGGGGGCTTGCAGGGTACATCTGCCCCTCCGTTGCCTCAGGGCCCTAACCCATGGGACTGGGCAATAAAGCCTGTCGTGCTTCACCGCCATCCCTGCCAATCCTGGGGCTGATCGATCACTAGAGCAGTAATACGAGGCGGCTCAGGGACGGTTTCTTTGCCTGCAATAAAGAAACTTGAGCAGTGGCTTGGACCAGATGATCTCCAGAGGTCTCGCCAGCCCCAGCCGCCCTGTGACTGTGTGTGTGTGATGCTCCCCCCTGCTGACTCCACGGGGCCGAGTTCCCCCATGGTGAGCATCTCTGCTTTTCAGGGCAGCTGCTGCTCTCATGGAGACGTGCCAGGAGGCAGGTCCTGGGAACCTGCTCCATCAGCCGCTTCACCAAGGGCTCTTCAGCCAGACTGTGGGCACGGTGCTGCTGAGGCTGCCTGATGGGAGCAGCGCGGGCGTGGGCGAGATGTGCCCGAGCTGCGCCCTGGCCCTCAGCAGCTGCCTGCTCTGCTGCTCTTTTGCTGCCCCAGTTGAAGTTTTGCCCTTGGCTGCCTTACGCTGCCTGGCAGCTCCTTGACGGGAAGCAGAGGGGACTGAATAATTGTGGAGATAAAGCCTGAGATGCAGTCGGGTGTCAGGGTGACGCGCACGTGTCCATCTGAGAGCGGAGCAGGCTGGGCTGTGCCTTAGCCCAGCTGATGGGTGACACGGGCATCCTTCATTCCCCCGTGTCCCTGAACCCAAGCCTTGTGTCCTCTAAAGCGCCAAAGCCGCTGCTCTGATTCCTGCTTGGAGGTTGCTGCAGGGTGGTGAGCCGTCATTTCCCTGTCTCCCATTTGTTGGCCAATCTGCAAACGGTGGCTGTGAGGCTCAGAGATCATGGTCTCCACTCGAAAGAGCGAGTTATTGACTGAAATTTTCACAGGAGCGTTGCATCGGGAATGTTATGCAGACTGACGGGCAGCTTGACAAACTGAATGAGGTTAACTGAAGGGGCAGCCACAGGGCAAATGAAAGGCTGGTGTCTTGTTTGAAACAGAAAAGGAAAATGCTGTAATGATGGTGGCCGTGCTGCCACCCCGATGGTACTCTTAACCGTCGAGTGTAAATTGCTCTTCCTGTTAAGGCAAGCTTGCTGCTCGCTTTGGGGGAGACAAGAGCATTACCTGAGCAAGCCAGGATGATTTGTGGTGAGCTTCACTTTGGGAAAGTGACTTCAGGAATTACTTGCAGTACCCCTCAGGCACCAGCTTCCCTGTACCCCTCTCCTCTCTGCTGGGTGAGTTGTGTCTGTTCTGTTCTCAGTTGCAGGGAGCAGCAGGGAGCATCTCTGCCACCCAATGAAGATAAATAAAACCCCGCCAAATCTGTGCGTTGAGATGGGGCTTTTTGGGTTGGAAGAGGGGTGTAGGGACTGCGTACCTGCGTCCTCGGTTGGCTTATCCCTGCTTGCCAGGGTGTCTGCAGATCTGCGACCCTTGGGACCAGTGTGTCGTCCTGTGCTCACCCAGCGAATCCTGTGTCTGTCGGGTGTGCTTTTCCCTGTCAGATTGCTTTCCCAGCTGCCAGGCAGCCCAGCCTGCTAGGGAATCCTCTGGATCCAGCAAGGGGAGGATTTGTGTCTGTCTTGGGTAAAAAAAGACTGGAGGAATGGGTCAACATGAAGGAGCTGTTGCAGCTTAGCGGGGGGCTGATGTAACCTGCTGACAAAAGTGGCTGTTTCTCCTCCTTGCTCCACTGTCATCTTCTTTTCCTGCCTCCCTAAGTGCCTGATTTTTGCCATATTGACAAGTGCCAAAGGCTTGTTATGGGCTGATGGAAGTGTTTGCTCTCCCTGCAGAAAGGAAAAAGCATCATTCTTAGATCATTTCCTACTTGTTCTTTGTCACGCTGTCTTCTCAGGGATCTTTTGTGTGGCTGCTAAGGCTGACATCTCTTGGCATCACAGAAGGCAGCTGCATGTCACGTCTCTGTGATCAGGAAAGAAAAGATAGGCCTAGGGTGTAAGGTTTCTTAATCAGTGGCAGCTTTTTTCTGCCTGCATAACCCCCGTGCTGGGTCTGTTATGTGCTGCCACAGGGCGCAAATGGTTTCCCAGCGCCTTGTAACGAGGGAGGAGGCAGAAGACCTTCCTTGGGATTTCCTCTTCTCATGACAGTCGTAATGCGGGGTCCTGTCTCCTTCAGCCTGGTCCCTGACCTCCCTGATCCAGAGCCCTGTGCTCCAGGTGAAGCTCGCTGCTGCCTGGTTTCCAGCAGCGGTCGTACAGCCAGCTGCGTCGTCTTCAGGAGGGTGCCTGGTGGCTCAATGCAGATCCCCTTCGGCGTTCCCAGGGATGCGCTGCTGTCACATTCAACTGGAGCTGACCTTGCAGAAGAGACCAAGTTTTGTGTGTTTTTTTAGAAAAGAAAAAAAGCCGTAACTATTTGTCTTGTCACTGGGATTCACTGCAGATAACTGATTTTTCAGGCAATGTATAAAGGCTCTTGGTCAGGTGTGATGTAAGCAAGGGCAGAACACGCAGTTCCCATTCCCATACTGGCTTCTCCCCTCTAGCACACAATTTTTTTCATTTACTAATTTAATTGTTTATTACCTCAAGCCTTTGGCGACACTGCCTTTATTAACAAAACGGCCATATGGAGAGACAGCAAAACACGGAGGAGATAAACTTAAAAACAGTTCTGATGAGGGGATGCTGCTTTAGTGATTCTGTTCCTTGTTCTGGCTGACGGGCGATTCTGCTGCTCTCTGAGCAAACCGTGCAGGCTGCAGGCAGTGAAGGCTTTGAAGAGCCTGTCAGCATTGACTGCAGTTCTCCCCAGCTGCTCTCACTGAAGTCGGAGCAGACTTGAATTGGCAAGAGGGTGGTTTTTAAATCTACTGCAAATTACCACCACTACCACCACCACCACCCCGCCCCCCCAAAGCAGCTGAATAATTAGCCGGCGGGTCAGTGTTTGCTCATAGTGAGACAGAGGCAGACAGTGCTGTGCCCTTCAAATGGTATCTGCAGTGCTATTTAGAAATTAGGGTTAAATTAACCTTCCAGGGTACGGGCAGCGCTAGCCCTGCATATGTGGCCTCTTCCAAGGTGAGCAGAACTTCTGAAGATGCGTAGGCTTAACTCTTTCCAGAGCTGTCCCACCAGAGCCTCATGGTGCTCCAAAAGCTGACCTTTAGAATGAAACCCTTGGTTTGGGTTTAAAGGCTGTGCTGCTTACACAGCAGTACCAGTTTCTGATTTCCACCCAGTTTGGTTTTGCCAGAGCTGTAGGGAGCTGGTCATGTCATGGCTGTTCTGGAATGTGGTACAGTGAAAGGAGAGATAGAAATGGCAAATTTTCCCCCTCGGGGCGGTCAAATGCTGGCAGAGGTTGTCCAAGGAGGTTGTGGAGTCTCTGTCCTTGGAGATCTTCAAAGGCCAAGGGCACACAGTTCTCTGCGACCTGCTCGAGGTGAGCGTGCTGGAGCAGAGGGCTTGGCCCAGAGGACCTCCACGGGTCCCTTCCAACCCCACCCTTCCTGTGTGGCTCTGTGCTTTGCTTTTCCTCCTAAAGCCCCTCAGCTCAGCCCCGATGCCCGCTGGAAAGGGTGCTGGGGCAAGGGACGATCCCAATCTCCTCCCCGAGGGTCCACCCCAGCACAAGCGCTCCCCACTCCACGAGACCCTATGGCAGACACAGTCAGGAGAGGGAAAAGATTCTTTTATTGTCAACAGCAGCTGCAGGGGGCCCAGGAGTCACAGCTGTTCAGCCGGTGAAAATCAGTCAGCACCTGCAAGGACAGAGTCAGAAAGCTCTGATAAGCCCCCAGAGGCAGGAAGAGGCAGGATTTGGTTCCCCCCTCTTTGGGGGACGCTGTTTCTGAGGCATTCCTCATGGCCCAGAAGGGACAGCTCTTGCTGGCCTCCACTCGAGGCCGGCTCCGGTGCCTTCTCCCCAGGGGTGATGTCCCTAGGGAGCTGTGCGTGCGCAGGGATGCTGACAGTGCCCCTGTGCCACACAGCAGGGCTCGACGGGGAGCCCCCGGGGAGCTGCCGTGGGGCTCATCCCAAACCCTGCTCAGCACCAGCCCTCGCCGGCCCTTGCCAGCCAGCTGGGCTGACTTAGGGCCGTGTTCAGAGCTGGGAAAGATGGGCAGCAGCACCTGGTACGCACCTGGCCTTCCTGACGTGCTGCAGCTTCCTGCATTCTCTCAGGTTTGGGTCCACGAAATCATTTCCTCTCTTCTCCTTTTTATTTGTGCTTGGCTGTCCCTCTCCTCTGCCCAGGCTTCTTTTCTCTTCCTTTTCCTTGACTTTTCCTTCTCCTGGTGGGAGCCTGCAAACCTTTCCATCCCACAGCGTGATGAGATGGGGAAAGCCCCAGGCCCCTGCAGTGAGCTCTCAGGTCAGGCAAGGGGAGCTCTTCCTACCTGGTTTCCTGGGGCAGGCTGGTCAGTTGTGGCAGGCGTGCCAGGGACTCTGCCGTGCCCTCGGGGGTGCCTGGAGGCAAATCTGGAGGTGCCTAAACCAGAAATTTGGGAGGTAGCGGGTGGCAAGTGACAGCCTGGGGTAGTGAGGGCCTGACTGCCAAATTGCTGTATGAGCTCTACAGAGGAGATGCTGGTTTGCATCGTGCACATTTTGCACAGCCCAGCCAATGCAGCCTAGACTTGATGAAGCTGCGACGGAGTAGGATTTGAGCAAAAGCCCTCTCAAGGTGGCAGCTACTCCTTTCTGTCCTTCTGTGGGTATTTTGTAGGTATGTTTTGTTTGATGAAGCAGATCATACTTAATGAAGTGCATTCCAGAAACAGCCTTTCCAGTTTTCCTTAACACGCACCACTCTGGGGGGAGAGGAGGAGCCCCAAAGGCACAAGAGAGCGGCTGCCAGGAGGAGGCCCAGCAGCTTCTTGGCCTCCTGGGAAATTACTGTCCCACTTGAGACATGTTGTCCCAGTGTCTGTGGAGCTGCCGTACCTCTGCCGCTTTGGGCCCTGCCCCTGTGTCTCCCCCAGCTCCTCTGTCGATGTCCAGCAGAGAGGCGGCTGCATCCAGAAAGGCTTTTGCTGGACGCTGGGTGTCTGCTGTGCCTGCAGGGCCACTTTGCTCTTCGCACCGCAGCTCTGGAAAGCAAAAGCACGTGCAGCAGCGTGACTTCTTGGAAGTCAAGAACACCTAAGCAAAGCCCAGCCGAGCCCTACACCGCTTGTCTCCTCAACGTTGAGGTTTCTGGCATCCCAAGCCCCAGTGTCTGTGACAAGCCTCAGTCCCGCCTCCTACCTGTGCGCCTGTCCATGGGTGCTGGCACCTCCTCGGCTGATGGAGGGGAGAGGCCGGCCACCTCCCCCCCAAAGATGTCCCCGCAGTTTTCAATGAGGAACTCCACCAGCACGTTCACCTGCAGACATGAAAGCCTTGGTCTCAAGCCAGGTGCCTGCAGACGTGTCAAGCAGCCTTTCCCACTGCTGACCCTTTGTCTGCGCAGGTGGCTGCGGCTGGGGGTTGCTCTTCCAGGCACCCAGCCCACCAGCCCTGGCTCAAGGGAGGAGGCAGCCAGGGACCTCTCAACAGCCAAGCTCCGATGGGCCGGGAAGGCAGCACTGGCTGCTGGGTAGGGCGTACCTTCTCGGTCACCGCCAGCATGGCCTGCAGCGGGAGCAGGTCCTCGTTGGGTGGGCTCAGCAGGTTGGGCCCGACGCAGATGGCCAGGTTGCTGCAGCTCATTCTGCTGGTGGCTGCGTTGTGGCCAATGTGCTGCAGCAGGGCCATCAGCCGCTTCAGGAGGAGGAGGTTGGCCGCAGGCAACTTGTCGGCCACCCTGAGGGAAGAGGAAGACAAGGCTGATGAAGCAGAGGGTGCCCACAGCCGTCCCCGCAGCTGGCCCCAGGCGGGTGGGAGCCAGCAGCCGTGTTGCACAGCTTTGCAGCTGCCCGAAAAGACAGCTTTCTGAGGAACCCATGCTTTGCAGGCAGGTCCCAGAACTCTCCCGGTCCCTGCTCACCAGGCAGGCTGCTGCCCACACTTACGCTTTCAGCTCCTCCACCTTGGCCTGCTTGCTGGCCCTCTCCATGGCTGCCATCCAGTCCTCGTAGAGGTCGATGATGAGGAGCTTGGTTGGGGATGCTTCGCAGGAAGTCCTGCAATGCCAAGGGCTGCAGGTGAGCCTTTGAACGCTGCAGGCCAGCCAGGAGCTCCTCCAGCTGCAGCTCAGAAGCGCTCACCTTCAAGATGACGGCCAGCAGCAGCGCAGGCTGACTTCCCCATGTCAATGTCCTTGCCGCGGTCCAGGGCCTCGCGTAGCTGCCGAAGTTCTGTGCCGCCGGCAGCTCTGCGGAATATCCCCTCCGTCGTCGGTCCTCGCTGGCGCAGGACAGCCAGCAGCTCCTGCAGGAGAGGCAGGAGGCCACTTGCTTGGCTGAAGAACCAAGCGGTGGCAAGGACCAGAGCTCTGCCCCAGACGTGGTTGCCTAAGCGCCACAAAGGGTCTGGGACCAGAAGCAGGTTCTGGGGGTGCAGAGTCCAGTGCCCTGTCCCCGCAGCTGCTGGGGACACGCAGGCCCTCTCCAGAGCAGCCGGAGGGAGGGCTGGGGACCCCGTCTGTCCAGGCTGGCTTACCTGGATGGGCCGGGGCAGCGTGTTGTCCTCCCCACAGAGGGCTGCCAGGGGCTGCCCAAAGAGCGCCCTGCTGCAGCCGGAGCCCGCCTGCCCTGGCGCCTGGGCAGCGGCCGGGGTGCGCCGCAGGGCGAAGGGCCAGGGCAGCCCCATCCTCCTCCTGCTGGTGCTGCTCCCGCTGCTGCTCCCTCCTGCTGCAAAGGAAAACAGAGTAAGACACCACCAATGGAGACCCCAGGCCAGCGGTCCCAGCGCCTGCCCTGCCCTGCGCTGCCCCGCCTGCAGCACGGTGCTGTGTGGTGCGGCAGGATGGGCAGGGAGGCAGCAGCTGGAACCGCGGCTGTGGCTCGGAGGTGTTGACCTAGAGGCTCTTGAGAGCCATCGTGCCACGGGGTCAGCCTGTGCCAGCCTTCGCCCTGCCCTCCTGCAAGCTGCGGGCTGCAGCAGAGTCTCCGTGTCCCCGCAGAAGCACGTCCAGCAGCCGCGGCCCAGCAGTTGTCCTTGTCCGTCCAGGTGACATCCTTCCGTGGGCTGCCCAACCTGCATGGCGACACTCGGGACAAGTGAGCACAGCATTGCAGGAGGTTGCCTTGCTTTCCCAAACTCACCTGGTGCGGGGCAAAGTCCCCCTGCGTTTGCAGATGGGGCCGTCGCAGGCCCTTGCTTGGGATGAGCCTGCAAGAACCAAGAATCAGGCTGTGCTTGCAGAGCAGCCCCGCAGCAGAAAGGGCCACCAGCAGCCTGAGCGCGGCAGAGCTGGGACCCTCTGCCCTCCCGGGCTCTCTTCCCCATGTGGCAGGGTTCCTCCCAGTGTCACCAGTCAGAACGTGCTGGCGTGCTGCTGGCTTCCCAAAACTCTCTGCTCCCTGAGCGGCACCGTCAGACCCTCTGTCCCTCCCGCACAAGGTCACCCCAGTCCCTGTGCATCCCGGCGCAGCCAGAGGCAGGTGCAAGGCAGCCATTCTCACCTCTGCCTGTGCCTCCATCAGCCTCTCCAGGCTCCTGGCGCGCAGTGTCCTCCACTGGGCGGGAGAGAAGGAGGGGAAGAAGGTGAGCAGCCATGGCTCTGCTGCTGGGCTGCAGGAGCAGTGCTCGGGGACAGGGCCCAGAGCAGAGAGACACTCACGGCGTGGCGGCGGCTCAGCTCCTTCTCCAGGAGCTTGATGGATGTCAGATGGGTGACGCGGGCTCCCTTGCGTCCTTCTGGTGTCCTGTGCACCGGGAAGGGAGAGGGAGAGAGCTGGGTGAGCCCCAAGCCGTCTCTTGTCTCTTGTCAGGCAGCTGTGCCCGAGAGCTGCTCGCAGCCACGGGGGCACCTTCCCCAGCTGGGGGCTGTGTTCCCCCGTGGGCCCAGCTTCTCCTGGAGCACCCCCCCGGCTTACCCCAGCAGTGTGGCCACCCACAGCTCCTTCAGTGCCTGGGATCTGCAGGTAGAGAGGAGAGAGAGCGTCAGGCCCTGCTGCCCCCAGCCCTGGGCAAAGGTGGGTGCCTGCACAGCCCTGCCCCGTGGGGCAGGACAGAGGCGCTGTCCAAGCCCTGCCTGGGTCGCTCTGTCCAGCCTGAGCAGCTGCGTTTGCCCTTCCCTTCTGGGGACCAAAAGGTGACCAGGGGATGCAGGATGGGGAAACATCCCCCATCCCTCCCTCCCTGCCACCGAGCTGCCTGCTCCCTGCCCAGCTCTGCACGCAAGGCAGAGGCCTGTGTTCATGGGATGGCGTGGGCACGGCTGGGAAGCTCTGCTGCCCGACCACGACTCACCCAAAAGTGGCGATGCAGGAGCCGGTGGGCCAGGCGAGGATGACAGAGGTGCTGTCCTCATCGGTGCCTTGCTCCTCCTCCTCCTGTCCATCCTGCCCCGCAGCCTCCTTCCCACTGCTGAGCACCCACAGCTGGTCCAGCGCCAGGCGGAGCTGTGGGCGCAGGCTGGTGCCATGTCTGCAGAGAGCAGAGGCGGGCACTGAGCTGGAGGGGGGCTCCTTGGGCTGGGTCCCCACGCGCAGAGCCCTGTCCCCCACCTGTCCTTGGGACGGACATGGGTGCCTCCAGCACCGAGGGGCCGGGGCCTGGGGCTGGTGCCAGGGTGTCCCTGGGCCGGGGCTGGGGGCAAGGACCTGGGCTCTGAGGGTCTTACCGCAACTTGGCGACCACCAGTTCCTCGTGGAGGAGCAGAAGGCGCCTCTCGCTCCTCTTGCGGCCCCGGGTCAGCCGCACGTCCGCACTCAGCACCGGCTCGGCGTCGCTGAGAGCCTCCCTGCAGAGCAGAGCGCGGCGGGCATGAGCAACGCCAGTGCTGCGTGGCCCAGCTGTGCCCGCGTGTCCCCGAGCCCGGGGGGAGCCCACCTGGAGCCGCAGCAGCAGCAGGCCTGGCCCATCCTGCCCGGGAGAGGAGGGCCCTGGCCGTGCACCCAGGAGGGGGCCCAGCCGGCGACGGGGAGGCTGGGGAGCGGGGTGCTGGTGCTGTGGCAGCGCTCCTGGGCCAGAGGCTGCCTCCTGCCAGCGCCGCTGCGTGCCAGCACAGCTCTGCCCTGCTGCCTGTGGTGGCCGTGGGCTCCCCGTGACCAACGGTCTGAGCCCAACGGAAAGTGGGCGGGGCCTGGGGGGGGCGGGGCCGGGGCCCTCTCCAGTATGGCCGGGCCTGCCCCGCCCGGGGGAGCCCCGAGCAGGACAGGGCAGGGGGCGAGGGCCACCTCCCTGCGCCTGCGGCCAGCGCTTTGACCTGGGGTTTTGACAGGGTCCTGGTCGATAAAAGAAGCTGTTTTTCCTAGAGATGGCCGTTGTGGCCTGAGGCAGACTCCTCTTGGTGGAGGCCGGCCTAGCGGTCGGAAGGCCTCTGGCAACCAGGCCGTGCTAGGCCTCAGGCCCCAAGGCGCTGGAACTGGAGCAGGCCCACCGGGAGGAAAAACTTCCATTTTTACCAAAAGGCGGGGGGACTAGCAGCAGTCAAGAGCCGCTCGTGTCCTGCCAGGCGCCACAGGTAAATGAAATGTGTGGTGAGCTTCGGCAGGGATTGTGGTGCCCCTGGAGCACCACCCTTGCTTGGGAAGGCCTTATCCCACCTGGGTGCTAAGGCTTCACCCTTGGCAATCAGGGCTGGATGAGCAGCACCCAGGAGCCCCTGCCCTGTTAGCCATGACCTTCACCCAGCCGGTGGCCGACACGGCCAGGGGCGAGTCTGTGGGGTAGGCCATGACCATGGCAAAGAAGGGACCCGTAGTCGGCTTTTGATGGCCCGTGTCTCGTTTCACTGTTGACCCTAAGCAATGCCTTGCTTCAAATAGAAGCCATTCAGAGAGTTACACACCCGCCCTTTTCAGGAAAAATGCAGGAAATCAGAGACATCTAGCAAATTCTCTTGTGGCTGTTGTACACTGCAGCAAGAAGCAGCGTGGGTCCAGTGGCTAATGCTGGAAGGGGAATTCAGCACTTCTGGGAAAGGGAGATAAAGGCACTCTTGTGGGCCAGGCTGGGATTGGGGAGCCTGAGTGGGTGTCTGGGGTCCCAGCTTTCCCGCAGTGCTGACTGTGGTGCCTGCTGCTTGTTCTTCCCTGCATCGCCGGCTGCATCCACCTGCTGGGGCTGTGCTTGGGAAGGGCTCCGGGGGTGAGCAAGCCCATGGGAGAGGCCTGGGGAGAAGCTCTTCTCCAGAGATCTACCAGAAACTGTGCAGAGCATCCGAGAGGATGCTCTGTGTGACAAGGGAAGGTGCCCGTTGGTCCAATGTATGGAGCCTGCAGGGCTACCCATCCTCCAGCCAGCAATCCAGGTGCTGGGGGGTCCCATGTAAGTCTCCTGAGGTACCCTTTAGCCCCGGTGAAGGTGTCATGCCTCAGTGTGTGCTTGCAGGGCATGTTTCCTTCCTGCTGACAAGGGTGGAATTGCAGTTAAATGCCCCTGGGCGATCCTGAGCCAAAAGCAGGTTTTTTTCTATGGGTCACACTGCTTTGCAGTCCATGTGTGTGGTTCAGCTCTTGCATGGGAGCTGAGGACACGAGGTGACCTAGCTCTGAAGCTGGCCACTCTTGCTCCAGGCAACTCCAGTTGCTTGCGTTTTCCTTCAGCTTCCCCAGCCTGATCATCTCCACTGTCACCTCCTCCCTGTCCTACAAGAAGTATCCCTCTCCCAGCCCTTAGGACAGTGGCGCAGCACTCAGAATCCAGATCACTGGTAGAGAAGAAGGACAGAGGAAAAGAGAAGTTCTCCTTTGAAAGAAATCCTTCTTTGTCCTCCTTTAGCTACTAGTGGATGAAAAAAAGGGGGACAGAATTTCAGGCCAGCCACAGCACTGGCTTTCAAGCCTGAGCTTGTCATGTCATGGCTGTTCTGGAATGTGGTACAGTGAAAGGAGAGAGAGAAATGGCAAATTTTCCCCCTCGGGGCGGTCAAATGCTGGCAGAGGTTGTCCAAGGAGGTTGTGGAGTCTCTGTCCTTGCAGATCTTCAAAGGCCAAGGGCACACAGTTCTCTGCGACCTGCTCTAGGTGAGCGTGCTGGAGCAGAGGGCTTGGCCCAGAGGACCTCCACGGGTCCCTTCCAACCCCACCCTCCCGTGTGGCTCTGTGCTTTGCTTTTGCCCTGGCAGAGATCTTCAGGGACTTTGTGCTCCATTTTGTGTTGCCTTAGGGCTACAATGTGCTGGGGTTTGGGGGCAACAAGGTCAAGTATGCCAGAGGTCAAGCAAGTTAGTGTCAAAGTGTGTTACTGTTATGGACAGAATCTGTTTGTTGGCCCTGCGTTCCTGGGGTTATGGCATTTTTATCTTACCTTGTGATCTGTGTGGTGGGTTTTTTTGTGGAGAGTGCCTTTTTCAGCTTTTTTTTCCTTTGTACGGTATGGATGGGTGCCTTTGGTTTGTGTACGAAGTTTCTTCTGGTTGTTTTTCTGCTGTGCTGGTGGATGGTGATGTTTTTTCTGTCTTGAAACCATCGTTCCTGGTCTAATATATCTCCTGCAGGTCAGGCAGTGTCACTTCTGGCGTGGTCTGACTCATTTCTGGTGAGTTGGTAGGTAGGTATGAAGGACTTGTGGTCCCTCCATGGAGGATGACTGCTAGAGGACTAAGAGGCAGATCTGTGGAGGGGTGAGAGGACTGCTGGCCCATAAGTAGTGACTGTCAGAGGACTAAGTGTACTTGAATTTACGTGGGCTTCCAAATTCATGGTTGTTTCTCCTGCCTTGCGGAAGAGCCATGGGAAGTCACCAGCCACACGGAAGGATAAAGGGTTTCCCACGGCTACGTGGCTTTTTGGGTTTTGCTTTTGAATAAGAAAGTCCTGTCTCTACATGAGTAGAACTATAAACGGTCAATTTTGCCAACTTTAGAAAGCAGGGAGCAGAACTTTTGTGCTGTGCCTCACATGGCTGCCCGGGCAGGGTGAGAAACAGCAAGAGAATTCCTTCCTGGCACCTTCCCCAGGGGAGCAGTGCTGCACTTGTCAAGGTGAGGGTTTTTTCGACTCTATACGATTGAAAATGTGAGGGGTTAATTTTCGGATCACAGAAAGCAGGGAGCAGAAATTTTGTGCTGTGCCTCACATGGCTGCAAGGACAGAGTGAGAAGCAGCAAGAGAATTCCTGCCTGGCACCTGCTCCAGGGGAGCAGTGCTGCACTTTCACAAGGTGAGCTCTGGTTCTGCATGAGTGCACAAGGTTTTCGTCAATTTTCTCGCCACAGAAAGCAGGGAGCAGAACTTTTGTGCTGTGCCTCACATGGCTGCCAGGGCAGGGTGAGAAACAGCAAGAGAATTCCTTCCTGGAACCTTCTCCAGGGGAGCTGTGCTGCACTTACCCATAGTGAGGGTTTTTTTGGCTCTGCATGATTGCAAATGTGAGAGGTCCATTTTCTCACCACAGAAAGCAGGGAGCAGAACTTTTGTGCTGTGCCTCACATGGCTGCAAGGACAGAGTGAGAAACAGCAAGAGAATTCCTTCATGGCACCTTCTCCAGGGGAGCAGCGCTGCACTTTCACAAGGTGAGCTCTGGTTCTGCATGAGTGCACAAGGTTTTGCTCAATTTTGCTCACCAAGGAAAGCAGGGAGCAGAACTTTTGTGCTGACTCACATGGCTGCCAGGGCAGGGTGAGAAGCAGCAAGAGAATTCCTTCCTGGCACCTACTCCTGGGGAACAGTGCTGCACTTGGACAAGGTGACTTTTTTTTGGTTCTGCACCATTTCAAATGTGATGGTTCTGTTTTCTGACCACAGAAAGCAGGGAGCAGAAATTTTCTTTTGTGCCTCACACGGCTGCCAGGGCAGGGTGAGAAGCAGCAAGAGAATTCCTTGCTGGAACCCTCTCCAGGGGAGCAGCACTGCACTTTCCCAAGCCATGTTTTTTGCTTCTGTATGAGTTCAAAAGTGCTGTGTCAATTTTCTCACCAGAGAAAGCAGGGAGCAGAACTCTTGTGCTGTGCCTCACATGGCTGCCATGCACAGTGGGAAGCAGCAAGAGAATTCCTTCCTGGCACCTTCTCCAGGGGAATTTTCCAGTTCCCGAGAGACTCCTGGCACTGGCTGCAAGGGGGCTCCCAGCCGAAGGGAATTGGGGTGGGAATTGGTGATGTCTCCTTTCCTTAGTCACGTTAACACTTTGGAATAACAATTGGATGCTTCGTTTCTGTTGCTCTTTTATCATATTGCTCACAGTAACTGCTACTGGTTCCTTTTATCATATTGCATGCTATTTTCTTTTATTGTAATATAAGAAACTGCGTTTGATATATTCCATTATTTGATATATTTGATAGATTTGATTATATTTGATGTAGAGTTCAGCTTTGCTGTGTATCCAGTCAGTCAGCAAAACATAATTCGGCGTAGTTGGCATCGTACGAAGTAAAACTCTCTCTATTTAAGAAAAAAAAGCGTTCCTCGACTTGCTATTGTCAGGTGGGAACCGTTGCCTTATGGTGTTTGGGCCAGAGTGGTCTGGTGGTGCTGGGCAGTTGGGCCATGGCAGGGACAGAGGGACAGGGGCAGGGGAGGGGGCGGGGGGGAAGGGGTTTAGGGAGGGACGGGTGGGAATGGATGAAGGTGTTTAGGGATGGAGCGGGGTGTGTGGGGGTGGGGCAAGGATGTGTGTTTGTGGGAGTGGGTGTGGGGGGGGGTGGGGGGAGGTGGGGGTGTGTGTATTGATAAACCGGGGGTGGGGGCCTGGGGGGGGTTGAGGGTGTGTGTGTTATTTAGAGAACAGATTGGGGGGCCTGGGGGAAGGGTTTTAGGGACGGACGGGGGGTTAATGGAGGCCTTTAGGGAAGGACCAGGGAGCTGGGGGAAGGATTTTAGGGACGGACCAAGGGTGGGGGAGGGCTGGACCAGGGTCTGGGGGAAAGGTTTTAGGCCCAGGGCGGGGAGGTGGAGGTGGGGGATGATTTCAGGAACAGCCAGGGTGGAGGAGGGGGTCAAGGGAAATCTTTCAGGGTTGTTTGGGGGGAAGGATTTTAGGGACGGATGTGGTGTCTGGGGGGACCTTTGATGCCACTGTTTAGATTCCACTGTATATACGTTTATGTCCAGGGATTCTGCTAAGGGGAAGCTGCTGGCTCGGCAAAGGGACAAGATGTCTGAGCTCCCCAGTTGCCACGCTCTGATTTGGTGTGTAGCTCTACGTTAAACACACCTGCGCACAAAGGTTAGGCCAAGCTGACTCTCTAAAGCTGTTAGAAGTGACGAATTAAGGGACCTCTCATCCAGGGAGTCAGCCTCGGGAAGGATGGGGAAGAAAGAATGGATGGGGAAAAGATCTGCGTTCTCTTCGGTGATGCAGAAAGAGCCTCTGGGTGAGGACGTTGTGGTCGCAGGAGGAGACAAGCCGATAGAGTGCTGCGATCCGCAGAATGTTGGTTGGAATTCGGACAAAGGTAATTGTTGTGGGGGGAGATCGTGACCTCTGACTCAGATAGCCCCCCGAGAGAGGGCAAGGCCCCGCTTGGGGAGCACGGGGAGCTAGTAAAAAACCTCAGCAGTGCTGTCTGAGGGTGTGTGCTCGTTTGCATTAAAGCAAGCAACTTGTAACCCATCCCGTGCCTGACTGAAAATGCGTGTGTAATGCGCTATGAGTGTGCAAGTGCTCTGCTGTCCATAGTGCGTACCCTCGAGGAACTGGGTGAGCACGCTCAGAGGAAACATTCCCCCGTGCTCCCAGCACTGCCATAAAGAATGCCGGCCTTCTGAAACTTGCAAGCAAGGCTTAGAGGGTTTCTCTCCATGACCGACTTTATGGTATCATTCCCACCATACTGGAGAAAGCAAATCTTTTTCTCTTTGGTGTTGAAAGCAGCTTGGGGAGTGTCACTGATGTGCAGCACTTTTTTAACCTCAGGTCTAAAGTGCCACCGGTCCTACCGTGGGGTACATCCTTCCTCAGGCTTTCAGCAAACGGAAAGGATGCATCAAACCCACCCCACAAACATGTCCTGCACTTTTTTTATCTTTCCTGGAACGTGGGGACATGACCCTGCTGGGCCATCAGTGCCACCTGCCTGGGAGCCAAGATGGTGCCTTTGCATTCCAGGCTAAGGACTTACCTTCTTTTTTTCCTTTTCAGCGACTTCAGAGCCATCCTTAGGGAGGCTGGTTAAGCTGGTTTACTGCACAGCTGGTCGCCAGTGGAGGGAAACGGTAAGCTCCGCTGTTGCCTTTGGTGTTTACTTGTTACCTTGTCGCTCGTTTGAGTGATCTTACCATGCCCCGGCAAGCAGAAGCTGTCACGCCACTTTAGGCCTTGGTCTAATAGTCATGCAAAGCAACATTGAAAGTCATTCGGAGATCTGGAACAGGCCCCAATGTGCATTTTATAAAAGTGCATCTTGGCTGCTCTTTATCTTTGTATGGGTTTTTTTCCCGTTTCTCCAGACTGTTGAAGCTCTGAAAGGTGCCAATGAGCTGCTCTCCCTCAGTTTGCTCCTTTGCCTTTGGGGAGTGCGTTTCATGTTTTCTTCATGGCTTTGCAGAGGAGAAAATCCATGAATACACCACCTTGGTTTTTTCACCTAAGCTAATTTCAGAAACTGCCTCCTTTAACTTAGACATGAAACTCTTCTTAACCTCTTTGTGCACTTGTAGAAAAGCAGGGTGGGGTGGGGGGTGGGGGATGGGGGTGTCTTCAGGAACTGCCCGCAAAAGAGCCTTTAGGAGACCCTGTCCCTTGACTCACATGTGGGGTAGTGAAGAGTCTGAGAAAGTCACGGGTGTTTTGGTGTTCACCAGAGCAGGTTTTCATTTTGTTTTTTTTCTTTTTTCTTTTTTATCTTATGTAGCTTATGTCACCAGGTAGTGACAGCCTGGGGATGACAGGAGGGGACAGCAGGCAGTGGCAGTGTGGAGGGTGACCAGAGGGGACAGTAGGCGGGGACAGGCCTGGGGGTTACCGGAGGGGACAGCAGGCAGTGACAGCCTGGGTGGTGACAGGAGGGGACAGCAGGCAGTGACAGCCTGGGTGGTGACAGGAGGGGACAGCAGGCAGTGGCAGCCTAGGGGTGACAGGAAGGGACAGCAGATTGGGACAGCCTGGGGGGTGACAGGAGGGGACAACAAGCGGTGACAGCCTGCGTGGTGACAGGAGGGGACAGCAGGCAGTGGCAGCCTGGGGGGTGACAGGAGGGGACAGCAGGCAGTGGCAGCCTGGGGGGTGACAGGAGGGGACATCAGGCAGTGGCAGCCTAGGGGTGAAAGGAGGGGACAGCAGGCCAGTGACAGCCTGGG